>NC_138514.1:35033905-35304575 GCF_964252035.2 Podarcis erhardii | reverse complement strand
AAGCCGTTGTGTGTTGAGGAAGGAGCAAAGCTTGTCGCTCCTCCCTGGATTGGATAAATTAGCCTCCATTGGTTGATTTATAAAAAAACGTTTGCATAACGCTGTGTCATTAAAAATCAAAGATGTTTCTAGCAATGAAATCTTAAAGCCATGAAAAAGTTAAGATGGGGCCCCTGCGGATTTTGCTGCATCCGGATCCATCCATTGCCCTTTCTTAAGCATCTAGCAAGCATTGTGATGGTGCAAAGCTCACCTGTGTAGCCTGGAAAAGACTTAAGGAAATTAAAAAATATTGTATGAGGAGGCAAGACCCCCCCCCCCGGGATTCTTGAGGGGGCAGAGACAAAAAGCAGCCAAGTCTTTTGCAAAGTTCTCAGGTTGAAGCTGAGGGGCTTAGCTGAAATCTGCTTGATTTAGTATGGACTCTGCTCTTGGCGTCAAGCCCACGTTAGGGATTGAGAGGGAAAAGATTGGAAATGCCAACATCCTAAGGACTTCCTGCAAATCTCTGGTGATGCCACACTTCAAATACTGTGTACAGTTTCTGGTTTCCCCACTGCAAAAAGGTTTAGCTGGCTAGTCAGTCGTTCCTGGCGTGTGGCTGCTCTCACATGCTGACAACTTTTCAGGAGCCACAGGGTGAGTGCAGGGTGGGGACTAAAGATGCACAGGTGACCCCAGAAGGAGGATGACGTGTCCCTCACCTGCGGTACTACCCCTCCTCTAACAACCCATAAACTACCACAATTATAAGACTAATAAAATTAACATAAGAAAACAGTTATGAGATAAAATGCAGAAATGTAGGAGATCGCAAATGATGGATTATTCACCAAACATTTTGAGACTATGGACTCTTCCTCACAGAAAACAGATTTAGCTATCTGAACAGGTCTGAACAGATAGTTTGGGTTAACTGTCTCCCATAGTTTGAAGAACCAAGGCTGCAAGGACAGACTAAATGAAGGATTTCTTCAAACAGTATATAATTAAACTATGGCATTTGCTCCCACAAGAAGTTGTGATGGCTATCAACTTGGATGGCTTTAAAAGGGGAGGAGACTACCAATGGCTAGTAGCCACAATCACTATGTTCTCCATCCATTTTGCCTCTGAATACCAGTTCCTAGGAATCACAAGTGTGGAGAGAGTTACTGTTTGTGGGCTGCTGACAGGGGGCTTCTGCTTGGCCACTGTGAGAGCAGTGCTGGACTCGATGGGCCCCCTTTGGCCTGATCCAGTAACCAGGCTCTCTTCTGATGTCCAGTTCGCCCCAGGTGGGCTGCACAGTTTGCGCCTGTAGGTCTTCCCCCACATCTACCTTTCCCCAAAACGTTTTGGCACAAATCTAAGCTAGTGAACTTCAGGCATCCGCTTCAGAGCGTGGGCAGTGGCTGCCACTGCGTGGCTCATTCCCAAGCATATCTTGACCTGTGTTTAGCTGAGCTGTTCTCAAGAGGCCAGCATCGACTGGCTGAGAAGTTTGCATGAACCACACATGCACCCACACAACAGTGTGCTTAGGTGATAATCTTTGGCTGGTTTATTGACTAGTTACATAAGCTGTTTTCTTGCTCCAAACCGTTCCCCGTATCGCCTGCCTTTTTGAGCCTTGAACAAACACAAGGCAACGCAGGCCAGCCATCCTTGCTCCTGATCTTCCTGTTCTCTCCCCACAGTGGATTTTCCTAGAATGACTTTGTTTTGAAACATTGGAAGTGGGTGGGGAGAGAGCGTCCTCCAGCCTCTCTGCCCGCATGCCTGCCTGTGGGGAGGAGGGGAGGGGCCCACTGTGCAGCTGACCTGCTTTCCTCCGAGTTAAATGATTGATTTTTCCAGTCAAGTCTCCAGTCCCTGCTGGTTTGCACTCCGGCTCATTAGCAGAGGCTTGCTTGCCGCTGTCCAGAAACCGCAGCTATTTGGCGCACATGTAGACCCTGCCGGGAAACCCAGGCCCTTGTTCATTTGCCTCTCCCCCGAAGACCCACGTTAACTCTGGACAATGGTGCAGATTGAAAAGCGGCTCCTCTGCCACCCCTCATTCCCCCTCTCCTTCCCTCCCGCCTTCAGGCAGTGCCAGCCGTCGGTCTCTCCCCGCAGCGAGACGGCACCCATCCCGGTTCCCACTCAGCTACGCAATTACCAGCGCATTGAGCAGAACCTGACCTCAGCTGCCAGCCCCGTGTCAAACCCCCATGGGTCACCCAGGTAAGAGAACTTTTTGTTTTTTCATATTTGCTTTGCCCGCCTTCACCAAAGGAAGATGTCTTGCCAGTAATTTTAAAAAACCACATACGTTGTTTCTTTGTTTGAATTGGGTTATATGACTATAAGGCCATTGTACAGGGATACCTTGGGTTACATATGCTTCAGGTTACAGACTCCGCTAACCCAGAAATATTACATCAGGTTAAGAACTTTGCTTCAGGATGAGAACAGAAATTGTGCTCAAGCGGCATGGCAGCAGCAGGAGGCCCCACTAGCTAAAGTGGTGCTTCAGGTTAAGAACAGTTTCAGGTTAAGAATGGACCTCTGGAACGAATTAAGTATTTAACCCGAGGTACCACTGTACATTTAAAGCACACACAGTGACACACAACCCCGTCCCCAACCCTGGGAACTGTAGTTTGTTAAGGGTGCTGGGGGTTGTCGGTCTGTGAGGGATACACTACGGTTCTCTGTGGATTCCATGTCCTCTAAATATGCTTTAAACATACAGTGGTGCCTCGCAAGACGAAATTAATTCATTCCGTGAGTCTCTTCGTCTTGCGGTTTTTTCGTCTTGCGAAGCATGGCCATTAGCGGAAGCTGCAATTAGCGGCTTAGAAAAAAGGGGGGAGGGGAAGAACTCGCAAGACGTTTCGTCTTGCAAAGCAAGCCCATAGGGAAATTCGTCTTGCGAAGCACCCTCGAAAACGGAAAACTCTTTCATCTAGCGAGTTTTTCGTCTTGCGAGGCATTCGTCTTGCGGGGCACCACTGTACGGTGTGTTTACCTAACTTGATGGGCACATTGGAACTCTACAAGACCCAGCAGGATACTTGGTGGGAGCAACTGGAGGTTATGTTGAAGGAAAAAACATCCTAACGGTTGATGTGGAACAGTTTCTAAATAGTCAAATATGTCTGAAGTTGTTTAATTGTTTGAAGAAGGCTTGGGAAGTCACTGTTGCTATTGTTCAAACAAAAGCTGAACATTCTGGGGTCGGGTTGGGAATGTGTCTCTGTTAAAGATTGTTAGTGACAGGCTGGCTGCTGCTGCTGATTTGATTTCTTACCCGCTCATCTCCAGTTTGGCAAAGGCTGTCCTAGGGTGTCAAAAGACCCAGAGTAAAGAGGTGCACATATTGCAAACAGATCTCTCCCTGAAACTGGACACAAGTCTCCTTTTGGGTTTTGTTTGCAGATCCGCTGTGGTGAGGCGGTCGAACACCAGCCCCATGGGCTTCCTGAAGACTGGCTCCTGTTCCCCAGTGCCAGCCGATTCCGCGCAGGGCGTTGGGCGCAGGCTGTCCACAGGATCTTCCCGTCCGTACTCCCCTTCACCGCTCGGTAAGCGCATCGGCAGAGACACTTGAAAGGTGCAGTTTAGCACAAAAAGAGGTGGTTGCTTAAAGGCATTCTGCCTTTACGACTCTCTGAGATGGCTTTTACGTGCACTTGATAGCAAAATCTTGTGCTCAGCAAGTAGCTCACCACTGCTGGAGGGGGAAAGGGTCTAATCTCTCTAATAATCAGGGCAAGCTTGAAATGCCTCAGGCCCCCACAGGCGCTATGCCAGAGATGAAACCCCAGCTCCACACTGGGGTATAGGATGCAACTAGTTTTGTGCTAGCTTTGGGATTGCACAGCACAAATGGATTTGTTGGTTGGAGGTCTTTACCTGGCCTTCCCTGTAAACTCCATGAGCAGGTTACAAGGATATAGCTGTCTGCTTATAAGAGAAATAAGACCAGTTGCAATTACGAAATAAGGAGAGTGTGTGAAAACAAAAGATAGTTCCATCTATAAAACAATTAGTTCCATATATTAAAAACTGGGTTGTTGAAGTTTTGCTACAAGTAAACTTAATGTAACAGCATTAATGAATTTCAGTGGGTCTGCTCTGAGTAGGAGTAACAGTGGGTACAGCCCAATGCAAACATTTAAAAATAATCCCATACATATACACAGTTAAATAGTTCTGATGCAGATGCAAGCCGGGATAAAGACAGTTGGAAGTCTGCTGTGACTGCAGTGACAACCGCAATCTCCTCACCAACACCCTTTCACTTTAGCTCTGAGCTGGATAGTGTGAAACAGAGCAATGAGATTATAGTGAAAACAATCACAGAGTCTCCAAATAGTAAAATTAAGTTTGCCATCAGCTTTCGTGGACCCGAGACTTGATGCATGAAGCATCATCCTAGAAGTTGCAGCTCATGTGATTACCGTTCAGAAAGCTGTGCCTCGGCGATCCTGTTTATAAATCACAATGAGGTGTTTTTAAAGGAGCAGCTGCTGATCAAGGGCACCTGTGGTGTATTTGTTTGATGAAATGCTCCCTTGTTTTCTTTTTCCGGAAAATAATGGTGCGTGCCCTTCCCTTCTCCAATAGTTGGCACCATCCCTGAGCAACTTGGGCACTGCTGTTGTGGGCAGCTGCAAGGGCACGACTCCCGGAGCCGGAACTCCTCAGGTGAGTGGCATCTCACCCCCGCTTCACTTACTTATTTTATGTCATTTATATACACTGCTTCATATTTCCGAGAACAATCTCCTAAGAGCTTTACAGCAGCCTAAGATCGTCACAAAGAGCCGGAACACAACCCCAGTCTTAAGGCACAGCCTTTGCCCTGCTGCCTGGACATGCACATCCTGGGCAACTGTTAGCCCCATTCCAAGAACCCTAAGTCCCAAAGGTTTCTTGGTACCTTACTCAAGAAGCTATTGGGCGCAAAGCAGTTGCTTGAAAGACTGGTAGAGATGAGCTCTTTTCTATAGATTTGGGAGCACTGCGTTCTGGTTATATGTACAAACATCACAGATCAAGGAGTCTTTGGGCATGAACCTGATAGTGCAATTTAATAGGATTTCCCTTGTAAGGTGTTTTTTGCTTCTCTTCCTGGTAACCCCATTTGGCTGGTCTCTCACGTTCCCATTTTACAGGTGGGAGAAGAGATTGAGTCTCTCTCCACCAAGGCCTCTTGGGAACTGAAGCAGCTCTTGGTGATGCTTCCCTGGACTGTACCATTTGATGCTGCCATGGGGGGGGCGCTCACATCTGCATGCTCTTTCACATGGGTTATTTATTTTATTTCATTAGCGGGGGCCAGAGCAGCCAGGTAGGGGGTTCCTCCTCACTTGCCTTCTGAAGCTGAACAGTAGAAGAAAAAAAAGTTGTGTGTGAATCAGCCCCCCCCCCCCCCGTCTTGGTTAAAGCAAGACTAGCCCAGCCCCCTCCCGAGAAGCAAGCCCCAGCACCCCCTGGGGCTCACCTGATGTCTTGAGCAGCAGGAAAACTCTGTTGAAAGTTCTGCTGCAGAGCCAACAAACTGAAGGTTAACTCATTGAAAACAGCAGGGTTGGTTTTAATCCTCTCCCGATTTAGAGGCACAGATTTGGGGGGGGGCGGGGGGGATGCCTTTTTAAATGAAGGAAGGGAGGCAACCTCTGTTAGCTTTGTGGACAGGTCTTTGTTGGGTCAGCTTCCGTGGCTCTCTTTGTCCGGACGGGCAGGCACAACTGCACACGCGCAGAGCGGTTGCCTGCCAAGCGCTTGGCTTTTGTGTGGGGTGTGTGTGTGTGTGTGTAGCACTGTTCAAGTACAGCTCCCTCCCAAGATGGAGGACAAGCAGCCAGCGCTGTGACCCCAGCTGACCTTCCCTGCGTCCCCAGTTCCCCCCCAGCTTTGATGTTCTACTGTAGGCTCTGCTCCCTCTCTCTCTCCCCCTCTCTAGTGGATTATGAAAGCGCTGGATTGTAAGCTTCCTCCTCCCCACCCCCTTTCCCAGGCTTTCAGTCCTTTGTGACTTCTGATGACAAAGGAAAAGCTTTCCATCCACTCAACCCAAGTGGATCTCCCCCACTCTCCGCATGCGCATAAGACCTTTGGGTTGATGGACAGTGGTGAATCTTTGGTTGGGAGCCATGACGTTTCAGAGAAATTTTGGACTCTGGGTACAACAAAGAGTGCAGTATCTATCATTGTGAGAGGCTATAAAGCAAAGGGTGGCATTCAACTAAGTTCTGCTCAGAGTTGACCCCTTGAAACAAGTGGGTGTAGCTTAGTCATGCTCATTAATTTCAGTGGGTAGTTGAATACCCCCCAAAATGACATCTGCTCCATACGTTGGAAGCACATGGCTTCTCCCAAAAGATTTGTTTGTTAAAGGTGCTGGCAGTTGTGAGGAGGGAGCCCATAGCAGTTAAAGTGATGTAAATGTGCTTTAAATCTGAGGCAGTGGAATCTACCTCTTTAGGATAGTGGTGACAGCATGCCTCATGGTAGTGTTCTGAGGGTGAGCAATTTTCAGGGGTACAATACACTGGCACAGTGTTTTACTCAAAGTAGACCTGTTGAAGTTAATGGACCTAACTCAGTCCTGTTCATTAATTTCAGTGGGTCTGTTCTGAGTAATTCCCAGTTGAACACCATGCAAAATCACATTCAAACCATACATGTAGAATACACAGTTCCCAGATCCTTTCAGGGAAGTATATTTTTTAAGGGTGCTGGGAATTGTAGCTAGGTGGGTGGCAAATCCGGTTGACCCCTTTAGTCTGGGGCTTTCTGTGTGCAAGGCAAGTGTGCTCTTTACTGAGCTATTCCCCCCCCCCAAACAAATGGTTACCTTTGTCTGAATGTCAGCTGTTGAGGATCACAAGTGGGAAGAAAGTTTCTGCCTTGCTTGTGGGCTTCCCACTGGGGCATGTGCTTGGCTGCTGTGAGAACAGGATACTGATGTAGATGGGCCTCTGGCTCGATCATGTATCCAGGGCTGGGTGAAGAAGTATTTCCTCCTGCCTTCATCTCTTCAGAGGGAAGACTCTACAGGGAGCTTTGAATCCCACCCAGATGGCCTTTTCCCACTTCTTCCTCTCCCCCCCAGGCTCCCCGGCACCACAGTCCCAGTCTCCGCAGTCCCTCCTGATGGCGGGTGCCCGTCTACAGAGCAGCCCGGCGACCCTGACGGACATTTACCAGAACAAGCAGAAGCTCCGGAAGCAGCACTCGGACCCTGTCTGCCCATCCTACGCGGGCTACAGCTACAGCCACTCTCCACAGCCAGCCCGGCCGGTCAGCCTGGGGACGTCACCCACGAAGCACGCAGGATCGTCTCCCCGGAGCTCAGACTGGCTCTTCAAAACGCCCCTGCCGACAATCATTGGCTCTCCCACAAAGGTGGGTGTTGGGACCTCTTCCACAGGGACAAGATTGGTAGGCTCTGGACCAGCGTAGAAATGCTGACTCCTTCTCAGAGAAATTGGGAGCAGGTTAAGGATCATGTGCTGTCTCCAGGGAATTAGTTTCTCTCTCCCCCCCCCCCCTTAGCTTCTGCTTGCACGAGATCCCCTGGCTCCATTGCTTAACTGCGCTTAAATTGACATCTGTTGTTGACTCATCTGTTTTTTAAGTCATAGCCAACTCATTGTTGGACTCCCAAGGGCTGTATGCAATGCAGCTTCGCTGGCGCAAGGGGCTTCGATTTGAACAATGAGACCTCCTCTCCAGGCACCTCAAAACCAGCTCTATGGTGCTGGGGGACCCTCCAGAGCAGATTTGGGGTGGGAGTTTAGGAAACGGAAGTCCTGCTGCTATCAACTAGCTGTCGTTACCACTGGCACTTGGAGTTAACGTCTGATGGGCCGCCATTTTCCCCATCCCTGACTTGAAACCAGACACTTGAATGGCGTTTGGGGGTGAGGGTGGGGTGGGGTGTGACTCCAGGAAGAGAGGGAGGCTGCTGCTGATCTTCTTAAGCCTCAGCTGCCTCAAAATGATAAAGCCAGATGGGACCGAAACCCTGTGAGACTCACTTTTTTTATTTGACCTTCTAGACAACCGCTCCTTTCAAGATCCCAAAAACGCAAGCCTCCTGCAACTTGGTGGGCCTGGTCAGCCGCCAGGGACCATCGGACACCCCGCTACTGCAGCAGGCAAAGGATGTGGGCGAGGCGAGAACGTTCCCCCACTTCCATTCGACACAGGGAAGCGACAGGCAGGCAGCGGAACAGCAGCAGCAGCATCACCGTGGCAAGACTCTGTTTGGCAGGTAGCAGCCGCAGCCTCCACCCTCCCTCCCTCCCTAAATGCTGTGCCTTAAACAACTTGGCCCCAGAGTGCCTTAACCTCCCTCCCCCACCCCCTTATGCTGCACCCCGCTCACTTTTGGTGGTCCCACTTGCGCCAAACTTTTGGTTGGCCTTTTCCACAGGTCGAGCGTTCACTGTGGCAGGCCCTGAAATCCTTGCTAGTAGAAGAGGCTTGCCAGGAGCTGTCCCTGCTCCATTTTGGATGGGTAAAAAACAAACCTGCTTTATCCAGGCCGGCCTTTTCAAACTGGAGATTATTTGCCCAACCAGCTTTTACTTAAGCGTTTGACATTTTAAAATAGTTTCTATTGAAATGACTGTGGGTTGGTTTTTTTAATCCCATATACCTCCTTGTGCTATTTTTATACAACAGCGTGGGTTTCCAAGTAAATAAGTTTTTTAATTAAAAAAATCCATTGCCTGCAGGAAAAAGGGGGGGCTCTTCAAGTCCCTTCATGCCCCAAAACTGATGCCAAAGATCACTGTGGAGGCAGAGCTTTGGAGCAGAATTAAAAATCGCCCATTTCACATCTTACCTTTACCAAGGAACACAGCAGGCCCCTTTCACCTGTTCTTGCTCTTCTCTTGCCTGTTTGTGGCATATACAAATGAGGCAGAGTAGGTCCTATTTCCTCGGCTGACAAAACAGTTCTGGTTCTGCTGATTCTATAAGGGAGGCCTTAGCACAGCACTGAACTTACACCACCCCAGAGCACTAGGGTTAAGCTTTCAGTGCAGCGCTCTTCCTCCCGCAGAAGCCACTGTGGAAATGGAACGGAAGCACCTGGTTGTTTCATTGGGCTTGCCCAGGAAAAGGTCCCAGCGGAACACGAACTCTGGAGTGTGTGGTTTAGACCACAGCATGTGGATCTGGTGTGTCAATGTGTGTAAATATAAGCCTCATTTCCTGGTGCGGCTTCTCCCCCTCCAGCACTCAAAAGTTCCCCCTTGTTTTGCATTTTGCACTTGCAAATCCATATTTCTTTCTCCCTCCCTGCAAACTCCTACCAGATGAAGATGGGTGTAAATTACAAACGACCCATTTTGATCTGTTGTACAGTTGGTTTTCTTTCTTCCCCCCTAGTTCTACCAGGTCTCCCCCCCCCCCAAGTGGATCTTTAAACACCTCTTTTGAGAGCACTTTACCCTCCTCTGCTGTGCTCTGCTTGCCCCCTCCCAGGCTGGATGTACACACTATCTGACTTAACCACAGCACTGCATCGTGGGGAGTGGCTTCCTGAAGCCAGCACACCCCACCCTCTGTTTTAGTTTACATCAGACCTGCACAAAGTGAAGGCGATCTGCAATGGGCTCCTTCCTATTATGGCCACAATGGGGCCAGGACTGGGGAAGAGTGGGTCAAGCCACCACCTGTGTCTAGCAAACTGCATTTGGCATGGTGGACCACAGCTCATGCAGGCCTGGCATACATGGAGGATACTTAACTCGCGCCAGAGTCTGAGGCCAGCCGCACACTAAAGCCAGGAGAAACAAGTCACACACACCCCCTTGCCCAGCCCAGGCTTTGCCAGTTCTCCCCCACCCCGCTGGATTTTGCCATTTCCCAAGCGCATTGAGCTCTCTTTCTGCTTAGGTCTGTGAGCACCGGCAAGCTGTCAGATCAGCAAGCAAAAGCAGCTCTGGGAGGCCAGCTGTGTCAGGGCAGCACAGACAGCCTTAACACTGAGCGGCCAATGGATACAGGTAAGGCAGCTGGTGGCTGGAGCTCTTGGTAGGTTGGAAGGCAAGGGAGAAATGGAGGAAGAATGCCTGTTCAGTAGCTACATGCATGAGAGAGAGAGAGAGAGAGAATAAAAAGCCTGTGAGTGTATATATTGAGTGTACATGTAGGTATGCATACATTCACTCCCTCCTGGAATGCAAGAGGCCCCCACCTGTGCTGGCATTCTGCTGGCTTCTGAAGACACACCTGTTTACCTGGTCATTCCCTTGATCACTCTCCCCATGACTCCCATTTTAATGGGGCTGTTTTCATCGTGTGTTTTACACACACACCCCTGACAGCTGAAGACAGTGCCACAAATCCACCCGAGTGGACTCCAGCCCACAAAAGCTTCGTATTCAAATTGCCCCCAAACTTTATGGCCACTGCATGACTGATAGCCAGGAGGAATCAAAAACATAAATAACATGAAGGCATGGATTATCCATCGACCTTTGCGCTCGCAAATGTTTTCCTTCTCTCCCCCCCCCCCCCCAAGAGTGAAAATCAAATTTTAGTAGGGCTGCCCAGATCCAGATTAAAGTTGTTCCTCTCCCCGCCTCCCGACCAGATGGTCATTGGCCTTGCCTGGGTTAAGCCAAAAAC
The DNA here is from genome assembly GCF_964252035.2 of Podarcis erhardii. NCBI lineage: Eukaryota > Metazoa > Chordata > Lepidosauria > Squamata > Lacertidae > Podarcis > Podarcis erhardii. Next base: position 35,293,952 of record NC_138514.1, on the reverse strand, counting down.
CTCACAGGAAAAAGTGGGTTTCGAGGAAGGATCTGTAATGGGAGATAACCAGGGAGGTGGCAAGAGGGACAGCAGACACCCCTGAGGGAACTCAGGTAGGCTTCTAGGGCCCCCCCCCCCCCCGCCCTTCCCAGTGGCCGTGTTTGGCTCCAGCTGTACTTGTACATTGTGTGTGAGGCATGTCCTCAGGAGGACTAACGTGCCGTCTCTTCCTCCCCCCAGCTCCACCAGGGGCCTGCGGCATCGCAGCAGTTCCTCCCTCCATGGGAGCCGGCGTGAGCTCAAGAGCCGTGATGTTTACCGTGGGGTCCCCTCCCAACAGCGCCACCCCTCCAACCTGCACCCACATGGTCCTCAGAGCTCGGACAACATCTGGTGAGTGGCATGGACATTGCCTGTTGCCGGGGCCAGATTGTGCAGCAAGGCAGGGAGGTGGGAGTTCAGGAGAAGTTGGTTGGGGATCTCGGATTGTTACCCCAAAATAAGGTCGCCATATTTCAAAAGGGGAAAATCTGGACAAAAAAGTGCTTGGGTTTTTTTTGGCCAAAGTTGTTGAGCTTTTTCTGGCGACCCTACCCCCCCCTCTTTTTTTTAAAGTATTCCAGGGCAAAACCCTCTCAAAAGATAGGGGAGCCTTCTGTCTTTCTGCAGAAGTGCTTCAGCCCTTTCAAGACTCCTCCCTTGACTGAATCACAGGAAGACCCTCAAGCATCTTTACTTACACATTGATTTGCTCCAGGGCTTCTGAGAAAAAGTACGCTTGTGGTTGGGTGAAGAGTGAAAATCATTGCCACCACATGTCTGTAATTTTGTTCTACAGTTTGCTGTTCCCTGAATAATGCTGAGCTTTGCCAGGGACCTCGGCACCTCCTACTGCTTTTGCAGCTGATTTTCACTGGGGCAGGGTGCTCTGAACTCAGCCGAAGTTGTTGGGCTGAAACAAGTGTGTTTCTTTCTCCCCTCCCCACCTTTTCCAGTTGGCTCCAACAGCTCCGGGGGGTCTCTGTGTTCTACCAGCGGCCGGGTCCTCATGGGCTCCCCTCCTGGTGTTTACATGGGATCCTCTCCCCCCGGAGCAGAGGCAGCTCCATGCCTGAAGTACATGCCTTACGGCACTTCACCTCCAAGCTTAGAGGGGTTTATCACCTTTGAGGCCCCAGAACTGCCAGAAGAGACTTTGATGGAGGTAAGGAACAGTGGCAACTTAAGAGTGAGTATATGTTACTGTGTATTGGGGCTGGGGTTTCTCCAGATGTTGCAGGGTCAGTTGTCAGGGATGACTGGAGATGGGCTGCAGCTACAGCTGGAAGCCCACAGATGTCCCATCCCTGTTAAATAAATTAAACGTATGTTGTTAAAGCAGTTTAGGTTTTATAAGATAGTAGGTATTGCATCTATTTAAATTCCAACCCCCCAATATTTCCATTCACACACACATACATATACACACACACAGGAGAACCCATTTTTCCCTCTGCATATTTTATGTTGTCGTTCTTTTATTGATCACCTATGCAAGGGTCTCAGTGTGATGTAAAATAAAGAAATAGAGAGGGGAAGAAATATTTGAAAACACACACAGACACGAGAGAGAGAGAGAGAGAGAATACAAAGTAGACGCTCCTGGCAGAGTCCCCTTTCATCCCACTGGAGAAGCCCATTGGAACAAAAATGCATTGAAAGTGCAGGTAGTGGGCACCTCTTGCATCTTGACAGAGTTGCTTTTCTGAATATTGACAGATAAAATTCATTTATGCTTTTGAAGGAGATTGTAACAGTGATGAGCCCTAAAGGCAAGGGCAGGGGGAGCCTGTGGCCCTCTAGACTTCGTTGGACTACATCTCCCATCAGCCCCAGCCAGCATGACCAATGGCCAGAGATGGAGGGCTGTAGATTCCCCATGCCTGGGGTGTGTGTGTGTGTGTGTGTGTGTGTGTGTGTGTGTGTGTGTTGCAATACTTCTCCCCAATACTTAACTATTGTCAGACAAGATCCAACGCTTACAACCCTTGCCATTAAATGCCTTCTAATTGGGGGTGGGAAGGTTTTCAGCACCCACCTTAAAACTTTGGAAAGAGAGAGGGACCTAGCCAGATCTTCCCAAGGAGAGAATTCAATATAGCTGTGGGTGGCACTTTAGGGAAGGGGCTGTTTGGCGGTGGTGGCCTGCTAACTCCTTGATGCTAAGTGGGGCTCTCTCTGCTTCTTCCCTTCCTGGCAGAGGGAGCACACAGACACCCTGCGCCACCTGAATTTGATGCTGGCCTTCACGGAGTGTGTCCTGGACCTGACCGCTGTCCGAAGCGGGAACCCTGAGCTCTGCTCCTCGGCGGTGTCTGTCTATCAGATCCAGGAGAGTGTGGTAGTGGATCAGATCAGCCAGCTGAGCAAAGACTGGGGGTAGGTACCCACCCACCAAACCCCAGGAGGCTGGTCTTTGTTGAGCTGCCCAGCGCCAGTGTGCCCAAGTCTTTATACCATCAAGAAGACATTTCCGTGTTGCCAATGAGCAATGTGGGGTTTTTTTTTGGGGGGGGTAGTCCTTCTGAGGCTGAGCTGCGCAAGGCTATCTCTTCACGCCCCGCATGTGGCAATGGGCCAGTGCCCGAGCTGCTATTCTCTCCCTTGCTTTTTAATTCTTGCTGTGGACACACACACACACCCCAAAAGGGATTAGGAAAGTGGCAGCTCCTCTCCTAACAAAAGGCACCCGTTTCTCTCTTCTCCAGGCAAGTTGAGCAGCTGGTCCTGTACATGAAAGCTGCTCAGTTGCTGGCGTCCTCCTTGCACCTAGCCAAAGCGCAAATCAAGTCGGCGAAACTGAACCTCTCCACCGCAGTGAAGCAAGGTGTGTGGGGCTGCCCCCAGGGCACGGAGCCCAGGCCCTTGGTCCATCTAGCTCAGTGGGGTATGCAATCAACCGGCAGAAGACCCTCCAGACCCTGCCGGGAGAGACTGCAAGGGACAGAACCTGGGACTTCTCACAGGCCGAGTATCTGCTGCCTTTCATGCAGAAAGTCCCAGCTTCTGTCCCCAGTGGCATCTCCAGGGAGGGCTAGGAAAGCACCCTTGCCTGAAACTCTGGAGAGCCGGTGCCAGTCAGAGCGGGCAGTTCTGAGCTCGATGGAGCAGTGTTCTGGCTCGGTAGAAGGCAACCTGCTAGGACCCAGAGGGGGCAGGGGAAGCTTCCCAGACCCAGTGGACAGGCCCAGGAGCTTGTCAAGGTCTGTAGGGCATCAGGGGCTTTGAATGGGTGGCAGCAAGGCCAAGGCAGCAGCATACGCCCTTCCGGCTGTGAGAGGAACAGGCCAGCGCCCCCCTCCCTGTTTCACAGCTGCTTTCTTCCCTGCAGTGGTAAAAAACCTGAACGAGAGGTACAAGTTCTGCATCGCCATGTGCAAGAAGCTGACGGGAAAGCTGAACCGGTTCTTTTCGGACAAGCAGAGGTTCGTCGACGAAATCAACAGCGTCACGGCCGAGAAGCTCATCTACAGCTGTGCTGTGGAAATGGTAAAGGGGGTCGGTGGGTGGGGAGAAGGCTATGCAGTGGTGGTGGGCGGAGCCAGAGGCAAAAGGGGGTGGAGCAATGAACACATGTCCCCTTTTGTCCAGGAGGCTGGTTTCTGCATTTGCTGTCTCTCTCACACCCTTCTATCCTCCACCCAGGCCAGTGGGAGGCATGATCAGGCACTTTCCAGCCTTGCAAAAGCACTGAAGGGGGATGCGAGGCAGGTCTGGGGCAAAAGGGCAGGTCCAGATAAAGAGTGTCTTGGAGGGCTGCATTTGGCCGCTGTATCTGATCCCCTTGTGGGTAAAAGATAAGGAGGACTTTCAGGAGAAAAGGGCTTTTTTGTGTGTGGGTGGGTGGGGGTCTGTCTGTGTCTGCCCCTCAGAGCTCCAGGGCTCAGCCTTCTTATCCACAAGCAAATCTCTCAGTGGATGGTGGATATAGAGAGAAGCCACCAACTATCATGGGAAACAGGATTCTGAATAAGTGAGCTTCTGGCACTCACTGAGAATCTTGCCACAGTCATGTTCAAAAGCCACATGTGGGCTCCCTCCTTGGCTTTGCCTTTCTGGGGAACATAAAAGCAGTGAGGGGCCCTTGCATTTCCATTGAAAGAGTAATGCAAACAAATTAGGTGGCACTCTTGGGATTAATTAAACTGGGCTTTCTTTTTTCCATTTGTTAACACCTTCTTTGTATGTCTCAGAAGTTAACCCAAGGTGCCATTTCTGCATGTTGTCTGGCTAATATTTCGTCAGACCTAAACAGTCATTAGTTTTAATTCCCTGGGGTGTCGCACACAGTCCCAGTTGTGGGAGACAGGGAAGCTTTTCTGGTAATGGTACCCTGGGTAACCTGGTTGGAGGCTCAGGGAGAGACTCCCTGATGCTCTTGGGCAAAATAGAAAGGTTCCGGGGTTTCCAAAAGATGTGCAGCAGCTTCAAACAGAGGAGGAGCGTTCACTCATTGCAAAATAAAAATCCACACAAGTTTTCCCAGTGTTCCAGTTCTTCCATTTATAAAGATTGAGGGAAATATGAAAAGCTCTTTCCCCTCACCCAGTATTTTTTCTTGGGGGTTAACATTTCTAATGTTCTTACTTCCTGCCAATGATGTCAAGCGTGTGCCCCCCCCCATTGTATCATCTCAGCAGCTATGTGAGATAGGCTAAGCAGAGAGATTGGGAAAGGGGCACAAAGTTGCCCTTGGCAGGAGTGGGATTAGAACCCAGGTCCTCAGTCACATCCTTTACTACTCAACAGATAGCTTTCAGTAAACAGTCATGAAGAAGTAACGAAACCAGGCTCCTTCCTGCAATCTCTGCGTTGGGTGCAGGTTGCCTTCCGTGCAGGTCACTGCTTAGAGTGCCCCCTTTTTCTTAGCCCCTGGGTTTGATCAGTCTCTATATCCCATCTCAGGTGCAGGCAGCCGCCCTGGATGAGATGTTTCAGCAGACAGAAGACATTGCATACCGATACCACAAAGCGGCTCTGTTGCTGGAAGGCCTGGCAAAGATCATACAAGACCCGGTTGACATAGAAAACATTAACAAATGTAAGTTGGTTTGGCAGTGTGGGGCGTCCCCTTTGCAAAGTGTGGCTCCTTTCCTAGAATCTGGAGCAAGCCGTGTTGCTCTGAGCCTCGACAACCCAAAGGTTAAGGTTTCAATACAAGTGCTTCTTGCAGGCTCGCCTGTGTCCACCTCTTTTTAACACATTCTCCTTTTGCTTTCAGATAAAGCGAGTATTGAACGCAGGCTCTCGGCCCTTTGCTGCAGCGCAGTGGCTGTTTACGAGCAGTAGGCGAGTCGCCCGGGACCACTTGGCAGATTGTTCCGCTACAGCCAAATCGCCCCCTTTGCCCCTGTTGCAGCAGGAGGGCAGGTTTTTACATTTCTGTGGGTTTTCTACCAAAGAGAAAGGAGAAATGCCGTTGATTCGCAGAGGGAAGAAACCCTGAACTATCTCGGAGGAGACTTGCCTTATGACTTAAATCTTGCGCACCCCACCCCACCTTTCACTGAGCAGCCAGGTTCAAAAGGCTCGTCTTTCCATTCCCAGCAGAACCTTGCCACAAAGCCTCGGTTGGGGACAGCAGATTGGCGTATTATTATGATTTCTTATGAAAGGATGGAGCAAAGATTGGGACTTCCGTCTTTGGGCAAGGTCCAGAATCGCAGGCTCTTCCTGCTCAGGGAGCTACAGGGGTGGAAGAGATTGCTTTTTGGAACAAGACCCTGGGAGGAAGCTGAGAACAGTGTTAACTGCAAACCTGTGTCTTGTGGCGCTTTTGAGGCTGTTGCTGGATTTGGACCTGAGCTCGTGTCTTGTAAATAGCACTTCTTCAAGCCCATCAGGCATAAGAAGAAACAGCACCTTTTGGAAAAAGACGAGGAGAAATGATGGACCTGGGTGAGGGTGGGGTCTTCTTTTTTTATTTTACTTTTGAGGGAGATCCATTTGGAATCCCTGAAACCAGTTTGAGCAGTTATCGTGGATATAAAAGCTTGATGGTTTTTGTCTTCTTCCTGAATATCCTGGCCCAAAATACTTTATATTGCACTAATTTACTAAAAAAAGGAAAAACTATACTCTTCAGGGGGGGGGTCCTTTTTTTTTTTAAAGCAGAAAAGGCACAACAAACTTGCTGGAGCAGGTTAGAGGAAACCATTCGATTTCACTGTATGCTTTTCGAGGGGGGAAAACCACCACCCATCCCGAAATCATCCAGAAAAGAAAAGAAAAAACGCTTTCCGAAATTTCAAATGTAGCGTCTTAGGAGACTTTCAGGCAAAGCTGTACATAACCTGTCTTCAGGAGGACTTTTCCCTTTTTTTTATATACCCGTTTGTCTAATACTTGAGTAACTTGGCCACAACTCCGGAGCATTTCGGTGGCGTTGCGAAGCCCCCGCTGGCTTGCTGTTCTTCCCTACTTCCCCCTCCCATTTATACAAGTTTGGTTGCTTAGTTCTGTTGTAGCATGTGGAACTTGTGTGTTACTGCCTGTATTTATCGGTAGGTATTCCCCTTAATCCTGTCCCGCCCCCCCTTTCATATCAGAGGAGGCGTGCTGCAGTTTCAGTCTGTTCCTTTAAAACTGCACAAAGGGTTCTCGGACACACGCAGTGCTAGGACTCTGCGTGTTGTGGTGGCATGGACTTTCCTCCCCTTACAGTAGCAGAAGAGCATTAAAAAATCAGGGTGGCTTTTGAGGACACTCTGACACTTCCTACGGCTGCTTCCCTCCCCATTTTCAGACATGCCTTCGGGTGGCTTTTGTGAATTCGTTATCTAGGCAACTTAGTTTCTCTGGAAATGACCCCTCTTCATTTTGAGAGTTGGCTTGTTGTTTTTTTAAAAATAAGAAAATTATCATCACTTGGACACTTGAACACACCCCATTCTTCAGAACGAAATCATTTGGAACCTTATTTTTGTACTAGCCAGGCCTTCTCGGCAGGGAGGTCGTTGACATTCAGACACCATCTGTTTCCATGAACTGATGACCGCGTATATGTGTGTGTATGGGTGGGTCTCCTTTCCCCCCCACCCTTGTTTTTATTTTCTTTGCTTTGACAACGTAATGTACTGTTTACCTTATTTATCTGTATGAGAAATTCCAGCAGTTAATTTGAAAGGTTTTTTTTTCTTTTTAATTTATACGACATTTGTATTTTTAGGTCTTTAATACTGTGTTTCTACTACCTCTTCTTTGTAACTGCATGCATTTATTCTTGACTCCCCGTAGCGTAATAACTGAAAAACAAAAACAAAATCCTGTTGCATAATTTTTATTATGGCCTGTATAAATGTATATTAAGGTTAAAAACAAAACAAAAAAATAAACTGATACTCAGAAGTGTTTTGATGGTACAGCTTGACACTTTAAAGATTTTGCAGTCACCAGCATAACAAACCCAGTGCAGTGCTGTCAAGAACATAGGGTGGTGGTCATGTTTTACTCAAGAGTAGACCCACTGGAATTAAGAAACTTAAAATATGTTCTGTTTCGCCAGGCCCATTTGATGGCTGAAGTTCTGTCCCTGGCAACCCTGAAATTAGTAGTTTGAGAACAAATTATTGTTCTTTAGAAGGTAGTTTTCTTAGAAGTTATTACCGTTATTATTTATTGAATTTACATTCTCCCTTCCCAGGGAGGTGAACAGAGAAACAATTTAAAAGCAAAATGAAAACAATTAAAGCATTCTAAAAGTGATGACTGTTAAAACCATTATTCCGTTCAATTAACATGGGGGTGGTATTGCATATCATATTAGTTCAGATGTGTTTGCTGCCCTGGGCTTCTTGCAGGAAAGTGCTGAGTATACATCCAGTAAGTAACAGGACAGAGTTGGACCCATTGATTCCAGTGGGTCTCCTCTTTAGTAAAACTTAGCTGTATACCACCCATAGGAAGGTGCTTTGCACAGAATCAGACCATCTAGCTTGATACTGCTTACACTGGCTGGCAGCAGCGCTCTAGGATTTCAGGCAGTGCACCTCTCCCCACCCTAGTGAACCTGCAACCTTCTGCATGCGAAGTAATTCACTTTGCTACTAGGCCACAGCTCTTCCCTGTGGGAGGAAGGAGCAAAGGCACTGGAGATTCCAGTAAACTGCAGTTCCAGGAATATGTCTGCAGATTTGAATCCCATTGTGGACGGGTGAGTGGTCAGTCAGAACTATTGCTTATGGAGCGGAAGGTGCTCAGTTGCAGATGATGATGATGATGATGATTTACTGGTCCTTCGCCCTAAGGTCCTGGAGCAGGTTGCAACATTAAAAGAGATCCAGCACAGAGGGCCTTCTGGTGGTTTCCTCGCTATGAGAAGTGGGGTTACAGGGAACCAGGCAGAGGGCCTTCTCAGTAGTGGCGCCTGCCCTGTGGAACGCCCTCCCAGCAGATGTCAAGGCAATAAACAACTATTTTACTTTTAAAAGACACCTGTTTAGGGAGGTTTTTAATGTCTGATGCTGTATTGTTTCTGATATTTGGTTGGAAGCCGCCCACAGTGGCTGGGGAGACCCAGTCAGATGGGCGGGGTATAAATACAGTGGTGCCTCGCAAGACGAAATTAATTCGTTCCGCAAGTCTCTTCGTCTTGCGAGTTTTTCGTCTTGCGATGCACGGTTTTCCATAGGAATGCATTGAAAATCAATTAATGCGTTCCTATGGAAACCGCCTTCCCCCGACCTCTTCTGGCGGCATTTTAAAATCGCCCGGGACAGCGGAGGACTTCTCCGCTGTCCGGGCGATTTAAAAGCCCCTGGGAAGGCAAGCAGGGGGGACGAAGCCTGGGCGCTCCTTGCGGAGAGTTGCCAGCGCGCCCAGGCTTCGCGGCCCCGCCGCCCGGCTTCGGGACATCGTTCCGATGCCAGGCGGCGGGGGGAGGCTTTCTCGCCCCGCCGCCCGGCATCGGGACGATCCCCCGAAGCCGGGCGGCGGGGGGAGGCATTCCTGCCCCGAAGCCGGGCGGCGGGGGGAGGCTTTCCCGCCCCGAAGCCGGGCGGCGGGGGGAGGCGTTCCGCCCCGCCGCTCGGCTTCGGGACATCGTTCCGATGCCGGGCGGCGGGGGGAGACTTTCCCGCCTCGCCGCCCGGCATCGGGGCATCGTTCCGATGCCGGGCGGCGGGGGGAGACTTTCCCGCCTCGCCGCCCGGCATCGGGGCATCGTTCCGATGCCGGGCGGCGGGGGGAGACTTTCCCGCCTCGCCGCCCGGCTTCGGGACATCGTTCCAATGCCGGGCGGCGGGGGGAGACTTTCCCGCCTCGCCGCCCGGCATCGGGGCATCCTTCCGAAGCCCGGCGGCGGGAGGAGGTGTCCCCGCCCCGCCGCCAGGCTTCGGAGGAGGTCCGAGGACAGCGGGGAAGACGAGCTGCGCTTCCCCGCTGTCCCGGAGATTTCCCTATGGGCTGTCGTCTTGCGAAGCAAGCCCATAGGGAAATTCGTCTTGCGAAGCGCCTCCAAAACGGAAAACCCTTTCGTCTAGCGGGTTTTCCGTCTTGCGAGGCGTTCGTCTTGCGGGGCACCACTGTAATACATTATTATTATTATTATTATTATTATTATTATTATTATTATTAAAAAAAAACACTGTTAAGAACTTTAAAACAAGGAATTAAGGTGAGGGTCCTGAGAATGTACATCTCGGCTGTCGGAAGTCTGCATTTACACCATGTAGGACACGCCACAAGGAGCACCTTCTCCGATGGCACCCCCCCTTGGGTCAATGTTAACACCCAGAAGGGTCCATGTAAGGAAGGAGGCAGCCTTTTGGGTATTTGGGTCTTCTAATGCTTTAAGAACTGGCAAACAACGTCGCTGTTTTAAATTGAATTACTTGAGAAGGGAACTCCAGCAAGGAGACTGGCTGTTGCTGCAGCAGCCCTGCATAGAGTGAACCTGCAAATTGGCAGAGCTTCGGAGTTCAGTGGCCGGGCCATCTACTGTTGACTCCTGGAAACCACGCCCAAGCTGCAATCTTGCTCCTACCAGGGGAGTGCAATCCTGCCCAGGGCAGGTTGCTTTCCCACCTCCCAGATTTTGAGTTGAGGCAGGGTGGTAATTTGTTTTTTGGAGGGGGGTGGTAGCTCAGAGAACAATTGCTTTAACTGCAGAGGGGTCCCACGTTCATTTCTTGACTTCTCCAGTTTTAAAAGGATCAGGGAAGAAAACAAAGGGAAGATCATGCAAGGTGTGCTACTCTTCTGTAGCATCAGGAGCAGTTGGTCAGATTACAGCGAGCCATCCGTCATGGATGCTTCAGTTGAGATCCCAGCTTTCGGGGTTGGACTAGACAGCCCTCGGGGTCCCTTCCAGTTCTATATTCAAGGTGACTTCCCTGCCTGAGACCAGATAACAGTTAAGGCAGATAGTGGTGGAATATGTGGAATTAAGTAGCCTGGGCCTGACTTCGTACAAAAAATACTCCCCTGACGCTGCATCTCCCTTGTGATATGAACGAACTTTGGCATCCTGCAAAGGGTGCCGTGCAGCTGCATGCATAAAAGCATGCAGAGTTGCGCCAGCACACCTCTCCAGCGAGGTGGGGCCTTTGCGATATGCCTGTTGTTTCTCGGTGCACTAACTCGTGCTCCGCAAGGTGGCGCCAGCAAGCTGCTGTCCTTTTGCTCCCTTGTTCCCTCTTATAGCTGGGCAAGCAAAATCAATGCCTGCCGTCTAGAGGGTTGGCGGCGTATGCCCAGAGACGCAGAGCCTTTTATGTGCCAACGCCACCTCTTGAGGCAGTAGCATAAGAACACGAGAATGTGGCCCATTTAGCTTGAGTGCAGCAGCAGCACCACATGCAGATTCTGGCATTTTTCAGAGGCATACTTTCTCTGGCGTGGCAGTGAGGTTGTGGAAGCGCCACGGCTCACGGGTGGACTGTTGCTTTGCATGCAGAAGGTCCAAGATTTGATCTCCAGTTAAAGATTATTTACAGAAATACTGTAAAATTAAGGAGCATTAGAAAAAAAGTGGCTTTGGCAGAAATGTTAGAAGGAACTAGGTACAGATAGCTTTTTAATGCATTAAAAGGGGGAAAAAACTAGGTTACAATATGTTAAAATTAACTATAAGACAGAAAATAGATGAAGATGGAAAGGACTTGATGAAATAGTTAATTGAAGTGGAATACGAAAAGGGAGGCATTGAGGAAGTCAATGAAACAAGTGTATGAAAGTTAAGATCGAAAATATTGGAAGTGTTTTTAATTGTTTTTGTTTTGTTTTGTTAATTTAATGTTTTATGTAGTGTTTTTGTTTCTGTTTTTCTATGTTTAACTTTTCGTTTTTCTTTTTGTAATTTCCAAAATCTTAATAAATATTATTTTTTTAAAAAAAGATTTGATCTTCAGGCAGGGCTTCTTGCCTGACCCCTGGAGAGCTGCTGCTGGTCAGTGTAGCTGACACTGTGCTAGATGGAACAATGAACTGACTCTGTGTTAAGACAGCTTTCTAACCAAATCACCCCTTTGTTCCCAACCATGAGGACTAAAAGCTTGTATTTTTAGAGGACGAGCTGTAGGTCAGTGATAAAGGGCAGCTCCCTGTGCATGCACGATTGTTGCTTTCGGGAAACAATGGTCTATAATCTTGCCCTTGGAAGATTGCCCATTTAGGAGATCTGACCTTTGATCTTGAGAAAGGATCTCTACTCTTAATGTAGAGTATTAAGAGCACTATCTGAATACCCAGCACAGTTGGCAATCCTGTCTGTGGGATTATTTGGCTGGAAACTATTAAGCGCTTGCTGAAGGGCAGAAAGGAGGAGTTGACTGCAAACGGGAGCCAAAGGGAAACTGGCAACTCAACCTGTTTTTGAAATTACACCTTTGTGGGAATAGATTCTGGCAGAAGATGAATCCCAAAGCCTTAAAGTCACCTCCTGCCAAGGGCGGGGGAGCATTTCTCAATATTTGCTAGGCTTGACTGGGAGAGTTGGTTTGCCTTACTGAAATCCCTTAAGCCGGAATCAAATATAAGTGGCAAAGGGATTTCATTGTGGCAGAGTCCTTTTAACTCTACTGACCCTCCTTTGATCGGGTGAGAGCCAGAAGAGTGTTGGGAATTCTTGGCTTCAAAGTGCAGAGATAAGTTGCAGCTCACGTTTGGCCAGAGGCACTCACCCACAGGACAAGGCAAAAGCCCCACTGGTAAGGCTGGTGTGGAGCAGGGCTAACCGAAGCCTAGGGAGAGCACTGAGGGCCAGGCAAAGGCGTCTGAAGGGCCACGTGAGAATTAAGGTGGCTTAAGGTAAAGGGACCCCTGACCATTAGGTCCAGTCGTGGCCAACTCTGGGGTTGCGGCGCTCATCTTGCTTTATTGGCCGAGGGAGCTTCCGGGTACAGCTTCCGGGTCATGTGGCCAGCCTGACTGAGCCGCTTCTGGCGAGCCAGAGCAGTGCATGGAAACGCCGTTTACCTTCCCACCGGAGTGGTACCTATTTATCTACTTGCACTTTGACGTGCTTTCGAACTGCTAGGTGGGCAGGAGCAGGGACCGAGCAACAGGAGCTCACCCCGTCGCAGGGATTCGAACCGCCAACCTTCTGATCGGCAAGTCCTAGGCTCTGTGGTTTAACCCACAGCGCCACCCGCGTCCCTATTATTAAGGTGGCTTACCAGTTGCTTATTCAACACTTGTTCTTACAGTAACAAACAATACGAAACAGAGCTTTGTCTGAAGGGAGGGGGCAGATTCACAGCCATGAGTACGAATAATATGGAGTACCCGAAAACCTTATTTCGAGGTGCCAGGGGCATGTGGATTTGAGTTCCTTTTACTCAGACTGAGCAAGCAATGTTCACTTTAAGGAATCAGGCAAAGTCTGCTTTGGTCTTGAGATTTTTGTACATTAAACAATACTAAAGGACTCAGAGCATCTGCTTGGCATGCAGAAGGTCCCAGGTTTGATCCCCGGCATCTCCAGGGGAAAAACTCCCTGTCCGAAACCCCGGAGAGCTGCTGCTGCTGCCAGCCAGTGTAGGCAATACTGGCCTAGATGGAGCAGTGGTCTGACTCAGAAAAAAAGCTTCCTAACTCAGGCTGTGACCTTTATGTCATTGCAGAGGGGGGAACACTCCAGCACGGACCAAGTGGGAAATGGATAATCGGACTGGTCTGGTGTAGTGGTTAGAGTGCCAAACTAGGCCCCGGGCGACCTAGGCCCTCTCCCGTCCTGTTGTTTTCCAACAACTAGTATTCAGAAGAATCGCTGTGTCTGTTTCTGGAGGAAGAACATACCCGTCATGACTAGTATCCGCTGAAAGATAAGTCTTTATCCTCCACCAATCGGTCTAATTCTCTCTTAAAGCTACATCTTGTGGCAGTGAGTTCCACAGTTGAACTGTGTGGAGAACGACTTTCTTTTCTCTTGCCCCACATCTCCCAACATTCGGCTTCCTTGGGTCCCACACGTTCTAGCATTACCAGAGAGGAAGAAGAAAATCCGCATTCTCCAAGACTGGACATAATTTGTTAAACTCCTGTGATATCACCTCTCTTGAGGTGTGGGGATTCGGCTGCCCCCTTAACTTTAGGACGAACTTTTCAGCCAGGAAACCCCCCAAATTAGGTGGCAGGCAGGAATGTGATACTTCTGAATGCCAGAATTGACAACCACTGTACCTATTTCCCCCGTCACTGTGGGGAGAAAAATGAGTTGCCCTCGTTCTGTTTTTCTTTTTTCCCATGCATGCTGTTTTAATGAGAATACGGTACAGATGTCAGTCCTGGGCTCGCATCCAAATTTCCTGCAGTGGGAGGGCTGAGGCTTTTCTTTCAAGGCTGGTGTCAGGGGTGGAGGAACTAGGTCTGTTTTCTACGGACTGGTACAGAACCCAGCCGAGCCCTTAAAAGTAGCTCTGGCCTGAAAGGTAACCTTCATCTCTCTCTGCAAATGTTAAAATTAAGGGTTTGTTTGCCTGGATAAAGCAGGGAAAGTGTTGCTGTTTGTGTGGTTTGTGGGTCGTTTTGCAAGGGCCAGGAAGTGTGATTTAAGGGGGAATCTCGTCAGATTTATTTTTCTTGCAGTGGTTGCCTGGGTGGAAAATTCTTTCCACTTAGCAAAGCTGGGTTTCGGGTTTGGTTTTGTATTATTTTTTTAAAGAATCAAAATATGAGGGAGGGCGGATCCGAGAGAGGAACCTTGGGTCGGAAGAGATTTCTGTTGACTTTGTTTTTGTTTAGAAGGCCAAAACTCAGAGCCAAGAAAGAACGAGAGAGTTACTATGTGAAGGGTGTTTCTTATGCCAAGGTTGGGCCTTCCAGAAATGGCTGGGTCAGCAGAGCAGCTACTTTGCATGCAAAAGGGCCCGGGTTCAATCAAGTCAGGGTGGGCATGTGCCCCTGCCTGAAACCCTGGGCAGCTGCTGCCAGTCAGTGTGGGCACTATGGAGCTAGATGGACCAATGATCCGACTCAGTTTAAGGCAGCTTCCTGGGTTTCTGTTTAATTCAACCATGAGGACTGGAACCTTGTTTTATTTGTAGAGGAAGGGCTGTAACGCAGTGGTTGAGCACCTGCTCTGCCCAGGTTCAGTCCCTGGCGTCTCCAGCTCAGACTGGGGATGCCCCCTTCTCTGAAATCCTGGAGAGCTGCTGCCAGTCAGTGCAGGCAGTACTGAGCTGCAATGGTCCCTATCCATTCTTTCCCAGAACTTGAAGCAAACACCCCACTGCCTTCGCTGGAAATGGGCTCCTGCACTGGGATTGAGCCCCAGTGTACCCACTGGCAGTTACTCCTGAGTAAACAGGCCCAGGAGTGTGCTATTAAGCCGTTGGGGGGAAAGAAGGCTGCGTAGCTGGAGGAGCAGGGAGGGGCAGATGCCCCCCTCTAAATAAATAAAAATACATAGCAAACAGTGGTTCTGCTCCCCCAACAAAAATCCTGGCTACGCCCATGGTAAGCGGCAAGATTTACTCCTGAGTAGGCATCCCTACTCAGGGATCCTGAGTAGGGATCCCAGGGACGTGGGTGGCGCTGTGGGTTAAACCACAGAGCCTAGGACTTGCCAATCAGAAGGTCGGCGGTTCGAATCCCCACGACGGGGTGAGCTCCCGTTGCTCGGTCCCTGCTCCTGCCAACCTAGCAGTTCGAAAGCACGTCAAAGTGCAAGTAGATAAATAGGTACCGCTCCTGCGGGAAGGTAAACAGCGCTTCTGTGTGCTGCTCTGGTTCGCCAGAAGTGGCTTAGTCATTCTGGCCACATGGCCACATGACGCCGGCCAATAAAGCGAGATGAGCGCCGCAACCCCAGAGTCGTCCGCGATTGGACCTAATGGTCAGGTGTCCCTTTACCTTTAGGCATCCCTAGGCTTGCAAAGTTTAGCTGCTACCTTTTGCCCCTATAAACAGGGAATCAATCAGGTCATCTGAGCACGGTATCGTTTTTTTGCTGCATCCTCAGGATCTGAACTGGTGCTGTTTCTGGAACAGAGAGTTTACACCCCAGATCTTGCCAGACCCATCATTCCTAAATTGGGGTGTGCGCGCGCTGGGTGGAAGCTGGAGTCTTAAAGCATCTGGAGGGCCATTGCTGTACTCCCAGCAGCAAAATGGCTAGTAAATTTGTTGAGGAACAGAGGTTTGTCTTCCTCTTGTGTGGCTTGGCTTGCTTACGTGAGATGCTCGTATATCCCTGCAGCCAACAGCACCTTTTGAGCATAGTATTTTGATTGCTTTCTGTGGACCAGGGTAGTGGCTGGGTGACGTATATTTTGCTGTTTCTTCCTTGCAGCTTTCCCAATTTTATCTGTGAAGCTACATGGATGTTTGCATTTCTTAAAATGGCTTTAAAAAGAAATTAAGAATATTGTCCTGGGGTACTGAAAATTGCCAAAAATTCCGAAGCGCTTGAAAGAGTAAAAGTGTGGGTCTGTCAGGCTGCTGCCCCCCCCCCCCGCCCAATAAAGCGGCAGTGCAACTGGGGAATGATTTGTGAAGGATTGGGGCCCACATGGCTTCCCCAGACAGGCTGGTCTCCCCCAGAAGGAAGGCAATGGATACACTGAGCCACAAAGCTACATAGAAGGCCCTTTGAGAGCTTCCATTAATACAAGAAATTCAAAGTGTTAATGATGTGATGATCCAGTGCGTGTTTTTTTCCTTGCTGGATACCAAAGCAGGCGCCATTCCAGGCTGTGTTATCAAGGAAATAATACGAGCAAAGGTTAGCGAGTCTAATCAGATGGCCGATACTCTTCTTGGCGTTCCCAATCCGCCAACCACATTATCTGGCTGTTTGTTACCTTTGACAATGGATATTTGCCACATTGGTTATCCATTAGCTGGGGTGATTTTATTTTTAATTTGGTGGGTGTGGCGCATAAAGTATTGATTGCATATACAGGGGCAAGTTGCTTACACGTGAAGAGATGTACAAAAAGGGTGGTGTTACCGGAAAAATCCGAGGGCTCCCTTGGACAAAAACAAAGACACCAACCAGGATAACTTGGAGCAAAACAGCAGCCTGTAGGCTTGGCCTTTATTGAACTGTTGCAACAGGGTGCTCCCCTCACTTGCATGGCCTTATAAAGACTTTTGAAATTGCCACCCTGTAGATCAAGACCACCCCCAGAAACATCATACATACATCACAGAAGAGGTGTAACCTAAGACCACCCCTCAGATACATACATCACAGAAAGGAGGGGTTGAGGGAGGAGTTGTGGTGGTTACCTGAGTGTCCTGTCACCTGGCTGGTTCCCCCTTTCCCCCTCCCCATGAGTACTTTCCAGGTGACAGAGGGGAGTTTGCAGTTTCCTGCCCCCAGAGGGAAGAGCTGATTATTGTCCTTTGTTCCAGTCCGTGCTGAATCCACTCCCATATGCAAGTTCTTTGTGATCTTGATGGTCTTCTGTCTAGGACCATCAGGGTTGGCATAGCAACTGGGCAGGGCTCCTGTGGATGTGCTGGTATGCTCAAGGGATTATGGCTGCCTTGTATCAAACCTTCCCCATTTTGTAGTCCTTCATGGAGTAAAATAAAAGTGGAACAGTGCAAATCTGATGTATGGTTGATTTTCTATGAATTTATAACAGAAGCGTAGCGTATGTAGTGTGTGTTTGCACATGTGTGTGTGAAGTTTGTACAAACTGAATGATTGGGGAGAGGGGTTCCTGCTACAGTGTGAAACTGTATTGTCAGGAAAACCTGCTTGCTTAGATTACTATCCTCTGATTCAGATGATTATTCTGCATTAAGAATGCGTTTGTGCAGGAAAAACTCAGCCTTGGCCACAAACACCTTGTTCTTGCTGCCGAAGCAGACATTTAGCCCTGACAACGCAGACATGCTTTTTTCCTTGTGAGAACGTGACTTAATTTTTACGCACTGGTAAAGCAAAGGTGAGGGGGTGCTTCTCTCGAAGCCTGCTTAATTTACAGTCCAGTGAAGTCAACTTTTGTTCGAGTTAAAAACTGCCCTGAACATCCACAACACAGGCCACAGTTCAACAGGTGTGGCTTCTCCTGTGATAGGAATTTTGAAGTCTTAGATATATGGTAATGTTCATTAGTGTACCAACCAAGCGCGTACATAGATCAGCACAGGAAGACCGACCTGAAACCATTTTGATTCCTAAACTGAGCAAATGTTTTCCCTGTGGGGTGGAGGGAGCCTTCCCATTGTCTCAGGAATTGATTAATCAGCATCTTAATGGGTGTCAGACTATCAGGAAAGACAATCAGGAAAGGCAATCAGATAACCTGGCAAACAGGAAAAACAACATTCAAATTTCTGTTTTAGACCGCCTTTTCTGTGATGTAGGTATGATGTTTCTGGGGGTGGTCTTGATCTACAGGGTGGCAATTTCAAAAGTCTTTATAAGGCCTTGCACGCCATTTTTCTGGGTCCCCCCTCCTCTCCTGCGGGTGAGGGGAGCACCCTGTTGCAACAGATCAATAAAGATCAGGCTTCCTAGCTGCTTTGCTTCTCAATATTCTCTGGCTGGCCTCTGTTATTTTCTCCTACCAATAGGGAACCTACGTAAGGACTCTATAATGGGCTCTTGGATACCCCATAAGGGAAAAGGGCAATTTTTGTTTACAACACTCCCCACACAGCCATTTTTGCAGGAGAAAAACCAACCCTGGTGGACTTTGCCCGGTCTACTCAGGCATAAGGTGCACCCTCATAAAGATATGCATTGGAACCCTATACATTTTCCTGTTGCATATATTCTCTTTTTTTGGAGGGGGGTGTTGTTCAGAGTTCCCTCTGGGCTCTCCCCTCTTAAAACTGACACCCTCTCTTCCAATCTCTGCTCACTTAGTTTTAACAGCCCTCAAAACTGGGTAAAACTGCCTGACGTGGAGTAGTGGGAAAGCTTAACCCGGTGGATCTCGTACCTGTCTGGTCGCTGTTAGAAACCCAGGAGCAAAGTGGGAGAAGAGAAGGTGTAACTTTTACCTTTCATCTATCCAGGGAAGGTATATTTGACTGCAATCGTAACCCCACTTGCCTGGGAGTTATTCCCCCGCCCCGTTTAATTAAAAAGGATTTACACCCGAGTAGACATAGCTAGGTTTGCGCTGGCTTTTTTGCGGGGTGGGTGTGATTTGCCTCCTGAGGAGAGGGATGCAGTTCAACCCGACCCTATGTCGCTTTACTGGGAAGTAAAAATCCCCCTCTGTTCAATGGGGCGTACTCGCAAGTAAATTCGTTTTTAGGATTCATCTTGGACACGCTTATTTGGGCGTAAACTCCATTGAACACGGGGGGCAGATTTACTTCTGGGCAAACGTGGCTAGGTTTGGGTTGCACGTAATTTCACCGTGCCTTTAACAAACTGTAGCATTCTTAATAATAATAATAATTATTATTATTATTATTATTTGACATTACTAATTAGTAAATCCTAATTGATAAATGCCAGTTGATGAAGCTTTTATGAATTTTGCCTTGATTTTAAAGGCACTGTATGGGGGGCGGGGGCGGGGGCTGCTTCCGTGAAGTCTTTTTTGCGGAGGGGTGGAAAATCAACATTGGGAATCAACAGACGCACGTGATGGGGGAGGGGCTTGTCCGGGACCGGAAGTGGGTCGAGGTCGGCCTCGGGACCGGAAGGCGGAAGTCCGCGCCTGGAAGGGTTGGGAAAGATGTCAACTCTGGGGAGCCGCGTCCAGGCGGGCACGGGAGGGGGGGAAGGGAGAGGCGTGGGGGTTTGGGGAGGGGGCGGGGCTTGCAGTGGATGTGCGTTTATGCAGCTGCAGGACAGGCAGGAATTCACCAGGGACAGCTTTCCCTAGTTTACAGCACATTAAAGCACCCAAACAATCCAGAATAATAATAAAAATAAATCAAGCTTCAAGAGGAATATTTCAGATCCTGCTCCAAGTGAGCATTTGGTTTCCCCCATATTTGTTTGCCTACTTAATTTATAGAGCTGCCCCATAGGAGGAGGACTCCAGGAAGGCAGTGTGGTGGTATGATAAGAAAAGTTAGGAAATTTGATTATGACTGGAATATTGTTATATGGAATAATGATATTGGAAACTGCTACATTTAATTACAAGGAAATTCAGTTGGAAGAGATCAGAGGAAGTCAAGTAATATGTTTATGAAGTTGGATTTTAATTAATCAACTAAGTCTTATTGTATGTGGTGGTATATGTGAGGTTTGAAATATTTTATTTCTTTTATTTCTTTTTTCTTTTTCTTTGATTATTGTTTTTTCTTTTTTTGTTATGTTAAAGTTATGTTTTTGTATGAAATTTAATAAACATTACTGGAAGAAGAAAAAAAAGGAAGGCAGTGTGGTGTAGTGGTTGGAGCGCCGGACTAGGACCTGGGCGATCAGGGTTCGAATCCCCCACTCCCTTGGGAAGCTCTTCTGGGGGACCTTGGAGTCAGTTGCAGCGTCTTCACCTGCCTCACAGAGTTGTCGTAGGGATTAACTGAGGAGGGGGCGTGAATCACGGACTCCTGCAAGAAAAAGATGGGAGTTTAATGCAATGAATAAGCCCTCTTGTTGACTTGTGCCTTGTGAAATGTTTCTGGGTCGTTCTGACATTCTAAACCCACAGCTTTGCTGGGAAACCAGTTTGGGCCAGCAAGGAGGGGGAGGGTGTGCCGCCTGGATTCAATTTATTAAGGAGTGGGTGTGAGCAGAGCCTCGTAAACCCAGGAGCAAAGCTTGGCTTTGGAAGGGGCCATGGGGCGTTCTCCTGACCCCGAGCCAATGGAGAGCCTGCCCTTTTCCCTTTTGCTCTCTGGTTAGGCTCTCCGAAGCGTGTGTCAAGTTGAGCAGTTGGCTTCCAAGGGACCTCCTCTGCGTCAGAAGATCCAAACCTTTCTGTCTCCCCTGCAGGTGTCTCACATCAGCCATGGAGAAAATCAAGCTAGCCGTGGAGCGGGCCCGGGCGGCTTTCAACACAGGGAAGACGCGGCCCTTGGAGTTCAGAATCCAGCAGCTATTGGCCCTCAAGAAGATGATAAAGGAGAAGGAGAAAGAAATCGCGGCAGCCCTCATGGCAGACCTCCACAAGGTCTGTTGCGCGCTGGCCGTGTCTTCCTGTAGCGCCTGTTGGGGATTCTGTAGCTGTGATTCCTGCATTTCAGGGGGTTGGGCTGGATGGCCTCTGGGGGTCCCTTCCAATTCTACCGTTCTATTAATTGTATGTGGGGTGGGGGGAAATCTAAGGCCAGGACTCTCTGGCAACAGGGCCCTGGGGGGGGAATGTTTAGGGACCCCCCTATTTTCTATGATTGTACTTTTTTATTGTAAGTTTTTAAACTGTTCTGTGTTCCAAGGTGTTGCTCACCTGCCCTAGCGCCTTGGAGTGCAGGACGGGGAATAAATTAAAATAATCATCATAATTTTGGACCAGTTGGTGTTTCCAAGTTCTCTTTGAGGGCAGCCCTGCATGGGGCTCATTGCAGCAATCCAGTCTGGAAGTTGTCGTTGGGGTGAAGGGCAGGTAATAATTTACAACAAGAATGAAAGAGGATATTGATGTTACAGATATTAAATTGGGAACAGCTAAATATGTGTTATGATGGAATTCAGATTGGAAGGTGTCGAGGAAGTCTTCTAACAATGTAAATATACCAGGGTATAATAAGAAGAAAAAATTCTACTTTTATCTTTTGCGTTTCTATTGTTGTTAGGTTTTTATGTTGTGTTAAATGTAATGTTTTTTTCTGTGTTTATGTTTATGTATTATAAGAGAAAACCAATATTTTTTTGGGGGGGGGGAATTATAACAAGAACAACCTCAAGATCGGGCTGCTGCAAGGCTCTCCACATGGGGCTTTCCCTTGAAGACAAATTGGAAACTTCATCTGTTCCAAAATTACTATAATATTTGGGGATGCAGGGAGTATCATATCTCCTCCCAGTCTCCTCTTTTCCAGGCTAAACTAAGGTCACCAGATGTCCCTGTTTCCCGGGGACAGTCCCCAGATTTACAAATCATTCCCCATACAAAATCCATGGAAGTTGAAAAGTGACCCTGGATTCATTGAAGAAATCTGGTAACCTTAGGCTAAACATCCCCAACTTCCTCATCAGGCTTGGTTTCCAGACCCTCAATCTCCTTGGTCACCCTCCTCTGCCCACCTTCCAGCTTGTCAACATCCTACTTAAATTGGGGTGCCCAGAACTGGACACAGTCTTCCAGGTGTTTTCTGACCAAGGCAGAAGAGAGCAGTACCATTCCTTCCCTTGGTCTGGACACTAGACTTCAGTTGATGCAGTCAGGAATAGCATTAGCCTTTTTTGCTGCTGCATCACACAGTGGGCTCATGTTCAGCTTGTGGTCCACTAAAACCCCTAGATCCTTTTCACATGCACGGCTGTGAAGCCAGGTGTCCCCCATCCCATGTTATTGATCCTCCCCTTTCTTCTTTGGGCTTGGTTACTGGCTAGTAGGGACGCGGGTGGTGCTGTGGGTTAAACCACAGAGCCTAGGACTTGCCGATTAGAAGGTCGGCGGTTCGAATCCCCACAATGGGGTTAGCTCCCGTTGCTCGATCCCTGCTCCTGCCAACCTAGCAGTTCCAAAGCATGTCAAAGTGCAAGTAGATAAATAGGTACCTCTCTGGCGGGAAGTTAAACAGCATTTCATGCGCTGCTCTGGTTCGCCAGAAGCGGCTTAGTCCTGCTGGCCACATGACCCGGAAGCTGTATGGCGGCTCCCTCAGCCAATAAAGCGAGATGAGCGCCGCAACCCCAGAGTCGGCCACGACTGGACCTAATGGTCAGGGGCCCCTTTACCTTTACCTTTACTGGGTGGTAAAAATAATAATAATAAGCAAATAATATAATAAATAATACTAATATTAATGCTGCTCTGGTCTCCTTTGGGAGGAAGGCTTGGGGTATAGATTTAAGAAATAAAACAATATGTGGCTTGGTTGCTGGTTTACTATTCCTATAATTATTAGTAATACGATGAAATTCACGAGATTATTGTGGTCGCCGATCCTTCTTAATACATGCCACCTCTTCTTGGGTCCCGGACAGAACGAGCTCAACGCTTTCAGCTACGAGATTATGGGCGCTCTGGGGGAGATTGCTCTGATGGTGGACAAACTCCCTGAATGGGCTGCCCCTCAGTACGTGGAGAAGAGCATTATGACGATGACTGACGAGACCTACATCCACCGTGAGCCGCTGGGCGTGGTCCTGGTCATCGGGGCATGGAACTACCCTTTCATCCTCGTCATACAGCCACTCATTGGGGCCATCGCCGCAGGTAAGTGGGCGATTCTTCCGTCGGTGCGGTGCAGGGGGTAGAGAATCTTTTCAATCCCAGGCACGGGAGGAGGGGGGCTGTTTCTAGTCCTCATGAGGACAGAGAGCTGTTTGGAGGCACGAAAACCACAGCGCTGGGAAAAGCTCGGTCCGAACAGGAGGCAAGAGAAGGCTTGCAGGGATAAAGACTCGCTCAGTTCAGTGGGGCCGATCCACAGGTAAGTGGGTTTACGATTGCAGCCATCATTCTCTCTCCCGACTCCTGCGGTCCTGCCTGAGCTGTGGTCCTGCGGTGTTTGCAGCCCACGAAACCGCTTTCCCTGAAAACCCAGGTGGGGGTCTCCTTTTTGAGGCATTCCCAAAGTAAAGGAAGGATTGAACTCTGATTAATAAGAATACACACAGAGGCTTGAACCAGCAAAACTCTGGGAAGGGTGCGTATAATAATCTCTCTGTCTGTGTCTCTCTCTAGCCCCTGGCCCAGGTCGTTTTATTCACAAAATAACTTTTTACAGAGTGTTCGTAAGAACCAATCAGATTTCTTCTGAGCATTTCAACAAACCCCACGTGGGGACAAGTTAAACTAATTAAGCACACATATTTCTGGGGTAAACAAATAACAGAACTACAAAAGAGGACATTTGGCAACCCCGGAGGTGATAAACAAGCAATCATTATCACCTTCATGTGAGATCTGTTTCCTGGCCCTAAGATTAACATCCTAAGATTAACATATCAGAAAGATATGTTCAAAGAAGCTTGCCCACTATCTTTAATTACCCAGGAGCCTGCCTGACTAAGCAACTGGGCTGTGTATGTGACTTCTGAAGCAAGAGAAATGGAACAGGGATGCAGTGATGTGGATTGATCAAGAATCATATCAAAATAGTTTAAACCCAGTCAACGCAATGCTTTCATTGCTGACACATATGGCTTACTCTATATTTGTTATAATTCCTCATAGCAATCCCACCTGATCACTACACTTTTCTCCAGAGCCTGGCCGCTGGATCACGCCAAAGAACCACCTCGCCCTGGCCTCCTTGCTTAGGTAGGGACGTAGGGCAGTGGCAGAGCTCCTGTCTGGCCTGCAGAAGGTCCCAGGTTCCAACTCCAGTATCACCAGTTGCAGCTGGGAATTGTCCTGTGTCTGAGAGCTGCTGCCGGCCCGTGTCGACAATACTGGGCTAGATAGGCCAGTGGTATTGCTCGGTCTAAGGCAGCTTCCCAAGCTGAGCTCAGCAGGCCCTCTGTCCTCCTTGTGTTCCCCAGCGGCTGGTATTCAGGGGCCTTTGGGGTATAACACAGCCTTTGGGGTATAACACAGCCATCGCGACTAGCAGCCAACCGCTCCCCCTTTTCCTCTTCCTGCACTTTTGAACATATCTCCCCTTCCTCAAATCTTCCAGGGAACGCTGTCGTGCTTAAGCCGTCCGAGGTCAGCGAACACACGGCCAAGCTCTTCGAAGAAATCCTCCCTCAGTACCTGGACAAGGTAGGCACAATCTCCTGGCTTGGCGTCAAATTTGTGATCCAGAAGCGCTTAATTTCTCTGCAGGTGGATCAGTGCGTGTTCTGTGTTTTGTTTTGTTAAGGGCTTAAATTCTGCATGTTGACCGTTGCAAATTCTTCGCTAGGGGAAAAGTGACGCTGCCATAACGCTCCACATCCTCCAGATGTTTTGCCATACTGCAACTCCCAGCCACCATTGCGGCCGTGCCTGGTGGGAGTTGTAGTTCGGCAATATTTGGAGGGCGCCGGGTTGACGAAGGCTGCCACAGTCTGCGCCGGGAGACATTCCCACCTCTTCTCCAGCACAGTTTAAATTGGCCCCATCAGAGAGCGCCGAAGTCCAGCAAATAGTATAATAATACTAGTTATTACATATGTAATTATTACATACTCTTCCCCCCAAAAGCATACTTCTGTTTTATTTGCTTATAGTTATTATTTTATTAACTTAAATGTCCTGCCTTTCCCCCCCCCTTCCCCTCCTCTCTCTGGAAAAAGGAACTCGGTGTGTTGTCCCCTAAATGCAACATTGTGCAATATATTTATTCAACTTATTTCCCCGTTCTTCCTCCCAAAGGCGGCAAACATGCCAATAGCAGAATCCCCTTAAAACCTCTGAAAAACCATTTTGGTAACAACCTTTTTTTACAAAGAAAGAAGAAGAAAAGGGAGGGTGGAGTTTAAAACCTCTGAAAGAAGCCTTTCCACACCCGCTGTCCCGTGTAAAACCATCTGCTCCTAGTGATAGCAAAACAGTACATAAGATAGCAGCCTGTAGCAGCATTAGCAACATGAAACCAGGAAGAAACAATTGAATAGCAAAACGACAGTTTGAATAACAACTCTAGAGGGAATAGCGCCAAGATTAATGAGCCTCCAAACGCTCGCCTTGACAGCCTTTGTAAACAGCTGCCGTTTTAAGCCACGGGTGGGGAGCCTAGGACTCAGGGGCAAAATCTGGCCCACAGTGCTCTCTGTATGGCCCCCGGGATCTTCCCGAAGTCATGCTTGGCCCCCTCGTTCCGGTCCTGGCTGGGATGTGCCCCTGGGCTGTGATAAAGCCTCTTGCTGTTTGGAAACCTCTGACCTTCTGCACAGTTGCAACACAGCCCCCTGAACCAAAGAGGAGGATCTCTGCCGTTTCTCTGCTTTCCCTCTTTCTCCTGCCCAGCTCTTTTGGTGTGCGCCCCCTGGGTTGTTGCCTGGGAGGGAATGAGAACCTTGGGCTGAGAAACAGTTTCCCAGCCCTGTCTTTAAACAGGTACTTAGGACCGTGAAGCCGGAGGCAGGTGCACTTTGGCGTAGGTTGCTAAAAAGCTGCAACCGGTTTGATGATCCGGTTTGACTAGCTGATCTGGATGCGTCTTATGCTGAGGTCAGGCTTCAAAATCCAACAGTCTCATATTTTATTTTGTCTTTTGTTTGTGTCTACCGTACGGAGCTCCAAAAGCAGTTTCCAACACGCTGGAATGTACTCTGCACTTGGCGTTCTGCTTATCGCTGCTCTTGCTTGAACAACGTGAAATAGAAATTAACTGCCAATTAGCACATCTGTTGCTGGTAGATGTTTATTAACAAAGCATCAGCAAATGAGAAAATTGCATATTCAGTTCTCTACATTTCTCCAAGAGTTCGTTTGTTCTAAAAGTGCACGAAGATTCGTTAGCATTTGACTCTTAAATTCTACCTCCTGTGCACATTTTGATATGCAATTTGTCCGAATACCCCCATTTTTGCAAACCAGCTTTCCCAAATCTGATCCAGGTGTTTTGCATGTTATTCATATGCATTTCTCTGCACGCTTTGCCCCGGGCTGTGCATTTCCATGGACGATGCTCATTTCACAATCTGGCGTCTTGCGCTTCTGCTTCTGGAAATGCAAATCGTGTATGCCTTTCAGCGCAAACGAAATCAAATCCCAACCTGGCACTGTCCCTAAATTCCAACTAAAAGCGATGTGAACTTTATTTCCCCACCCGCTCCCCTCACTCTTATGGGAGTTGAGCTGTTCTAAGCCACGCTTCTGTTCTGCGTTCCCTACCAGGAGTTGTTCCCGGTTGTCAACGGAGGGATTCCAGAGACCACAGAGCTTCTGAAGCAGCGGTTTGACCACATCCTCTACACAGGCAACAGCACCGTGGGGAAAATCGTCATGGAGGCTGCCGCCAAGAACCTGACGCCTGTCACTCTCGAGCTGGGAGGGAAGAGCCCTTGTTACATCGACAAAAACTGCGATATCGACATGGCGTGCAGGTGAGCTCTGCAACGGGTCGCTCTGTGCTCGAGCCAGGGCTGTCATGGTTCTGCAGGTCAGGGTCCATTCACAGCCCACCTGCATTTGTTGTTGTTGTTTAGTTGTGTCCGACTCTTTGTGACCCCCTGGACCAGAGCACGCCAGGCCCCCCTGTCTTCCACTGCCTCCCCCAGTTTGCTCAAACTCATGCTGGTCGCTTCGAGAACACCATCCAACCATCTTGTCCTCTGTCGTCCCCTTCTCCTTGTGCCCTCCATCTTTCCCAACATCAGGGTCTTTTCCAGGGAGTCTTCTCTTCTCATGAGGTGGCCAAAATATTGGAGCCTCAGCTTCAGGATCTGTCCTTCCAGTGAGCACTCAGGGCTGATTTCCTTCAGAATGGAGAGGTTTGATCTTCTTGCAGTCCATGGGACTTTCAAGAGTCTCCTCCAGCACCATAATTCAAAAGCATCAATTCTTCAGTGATCAGCCTTCTTTATGGTCCAGCTTTCACTTCCATACATCACTACTGGGAAAACCATAGCTATATATATTTTTTCAAAAAAAAATTATTAGTTTTCCAAATATATAACAAACAAAAAACATAAACAAACACACACTTATCCAAAATCTGATAGTTCCATTTTTGTTCACATTGTTAAATGACTTCCTCAGATTCCCCTTAGCTGAGTTTCTGTGTAGTCCATTGTAGCTTGGGCAATTCCATTGTAGCTTGTTACTTGGGCAATTCACATCTTTCTTTTCATTTTAACTTTAACTTAGTATTTTACCACACCACATATTTCAGTCCTAGGCCTGTTTGGTACTCACAGGTAGTTCTGTTTATGGTATCTTAACATATTTAGCTAAATAGTCTTTAAATTTTTTCCATTCCTCTTGATGTTCCTCCTCCCTCTGGTCACGGACTCTTCTGGTCTGGTCGGCTAGCTCCCAAAAATCCGTCATCTTCATCTGCCATTCCTCCACTGTCGGTACTTCTTGTAGTTTCCAATTTTTAGCCAGCAAAATTCTAGCTGCAGTTGTGGCATACAAAAACAGTCTTACATCTTTCTTGGGCAATTCCAGTTTACTTTATTATTTCTAATTTGTTTATTACCCAGCCATCACCCCGACATCCCAGCGCAGGTTGCGGCATTAAAATGCTGTTGGCAACCGTCTGGTCTTGAGAGACAGTGGAGTGTGCCTCCGGGGGTGAAGTCAAACCACTGCATTAGTCATTGTCATCTTCTTTGGCAATCATTCCTAGCCAAGTAAGACTGTCTTCCATAAACACGGTTTTAACAATGAGTCCATAAGTGACTGTGGAGGCCAGTTCTGGACCCACACGTCCTTCCACAGTGGGGACATTGGTTTCCGGGCGGGAGTTCATCACGGTGAAGGTTTGCCAAAGGTGCCTTCCTCTTAGCTCGTTTCTCCCTTGCGTCCTGAGTTCGAGTGTCTTCAAAGCCCATGACACCTTTTAATAATAATAATAATTTATTATTTGTACTCCGCCCATCTGGCTGGGTTTCCCCAGCCACTCTGGATGGCTTCCAACAAAGATTAAAAATACATTAAAATGTCACACATTAAAAACTTCCCTGAACAGGGCTACCTTCAGATGTCTTCTAAATGTCAGGTAGACATCTGATGGGAGGGCATTCCACAGGACGGGTGCCACTACCAAGAAGGCCCTCTGCCTGGTTCCCTATAGCTTTGCTTCTCGTAGTGAGGGAACCGCCAGAAGGCCCTTGGTGCTGGACCTCAGCGTCTGGGCAGAACGATGGCGGTGGAGACGCTCCTTCAGGTATACTGGACCGAGGCCATTTAGGGCTTTAAAGGTCAACACCAACACTTTGAATTGTGCTTGGAAACGTCCTGGGAGCCAATGTAGGATTTTCAAGACCAGTGTTATGTGGTCTCGGCGGCCGCTCCCAGTCACCTGTCTAGCTTTGGCAAAGGCTGTTCTCCAGTTGGTGCGCTCTCTGGGGTGCAAGTCTGGGTAGTGTGTCTGGGGGTGCTGGGCTGCCCAGATGACAAGACACCCCCCCTCGCCCTCGCTGATGTGGTCCAAAGTAAAGCAGAGCAAGATGTTTGGCACCAGCTTGCCAGAAGGAGTTGTCAGAAGGAGACGCACAAGGCACCCTCAAACCATCTTAGGGATTTGTGTAGGGTTTTCTCCTGAGCCTTTTCTTCTCCCAAAGAGAACCCACAGGGCATTAGACTTTTTCTTTTTAATGGAAAAAACACACACCATGTAAAACAGCTTGCAACCATAAGATATATATATATAGAATATATATATATATATATATATATATATGCAGGTTTTGGTGTCCTCGGGTGTCTTCCCGTGTAAAAGTTGGGGTGTCTAGGCGACGTTTCGACGAGGTCTCACTCGTCATCTTCAGGCTGGTGCTTTCGGCTTCTTGTTACTGGAACAGAGCAGGATCTCAGTGTTTGAGTTCCTATAAATACTGTAGAGGGGGTGTGGTGTATAGCCTCCAATGTTCTGGGCAGAGAGGAAGTTCCCAGGCTAGTGTGCCTTTTCTTCTTTTGTTCCTTAATTACTTGAGAGATATCTTGAGTGATTTCTTGAGTGATATCCTGAGTACCACTTAGGTGGGTCATTAGGTGTGGATTAGTTGTTAAAGTCTTTGTGTCTTGACCTCTTGAACTTTGTGAAGAGTTTTCCTGAGAAGATGGCTGTACTGTACTTAGTTGTGCTCTGGCTTGGCTTCGTGTATAGGGGCGAGCTGTGGTTTTGTGGCTTGTGTCAGCCAGATCTGTGTAGGGATTGCAGGGGGGTGCAGCATCCGGAGGTGCCACCATGGATTGGCTACTGGATGGTGTCTGTAATTCATCTGTGGAGAGGGTCTGGGTTTGGGTCTGGTGTGGTTGATTGGTGTTGGCGTTCTGTGTGCCTCTGGATCTGGTGTCAGTTTTTGTGGGAGACCTCGTCGAAACGTCGCCTAGACACCCCAACTTTTACACGGGAAGACACCCGAGGACACCAAAACCTGCATTCCTGTACCCGTGAAAATCTACGAAAGCAAATATATATATATATATATATATATATATATATATATATTCAATTTTTTAATTAAATTGTCACAATTATAACACATACAAGATTAACAAAAAAGAAAAACAAAAACAAAAAAGCATACCAAAGAAAAAACAATACAATACAAAACCACAACAGTAATAATAAAAATGTAATCTTAATCCCATATCCAATTTTGTTTACATTATAGATCGACTTCCTCAAGTCCCTTCCTTCAGAATTTCCTTGTATCTGCATGTAACAGCTTTCCAATATCATTTTTAAACAAAAATATTTCCAACTTTTGTCTGTCTAATTCACTTTTCTTACTGTTCTAAATCCCATTTATTTAATTAAATCCTAATTTAATCCTAGGCCTATTTGGTACTTTCAAGTAACTTCTAATTTTTTATATTACAGTATTTATTCAAATAGTTCTTAAATTTATTTGCAACCATAAGATAGAAGGTGGGTCCTAAAATCAGGCGACTCAGGCGTCAAAAAAGCAGATTAAAGAGGAGCATCTTCAGCGTTTTCTGAAAGCTGTATAATGAAGGTGCCAGGTAGACCTCTGTGGAGTGGGTGTTCCACAGCTTAGGGGCCGCTGCAAAGAAGTCCCTCTCCCGCTGAGCCGCCACCCGTCAAGGCTCTGTGGGTGGAGGAACGACCAAGATCTCGGGGTCTTAGTGGACCCCAAGCTGAGTCCACTGTGTGATGCAGCAGCAAAAAAGGCTAATGCTATTCTAGGCTTCATCAAAAGAAGTCTAGTATCCACATCTAGGGAAATCAGTGTTACCTTTCTCTTCTGCCTTGGTCAGACCACACCTGGAGTCCTGTGTCCAAATCTAGGTAAAGGTAAAGGGACCCCTGACATTAGGTCCAGTCATGACCGACTCTGGGGTTGCGGCGCTCATCTCACTTTACTGGCCGAGGGAGCCGGCGTACAGCTTCCGGGTCATGTGGCCAGCATGACTAAGCCGCTTTTGGCGAACCAGAGCAGCGCACGGAAATGCTGTTTACCTTCCCGCTGGAGCGGTACCTATTTATCTACTTGCACTTTGACGTGCTTTTGAACTGCTAGGTTGGCAGGAGCAGGGACCGAGCAACGGGAGCTCACCCCGTCACGGGGATTCGAACCGCCGACCTTCTGATCAGCAAGTCCTACTTTGTGGTTTATTGCACAGCACTATCCGCGTCCCTGTGTCCAAATCTAGGGCACCCCAATTTAAGAAGTCTATTGACAAGGTGGAGCTTCCAATATCTAATGCAGAGCTTTCCAAGCTTTATGCTTTGACACACTTTATAGACGCACATCATTTTGCCACACAGTAATTCAGTTTTACTAGCGAACCGGAGATTAATCTAATCCCTTTCCAGCCCCGGGTGGAGCGCAGTTGCATGGCCCGCCTACACACTGCAGCCAACACACTAATGAGTTTGGAAAGCTTTGATCTCAAAGCTTGTCACATGGAAGGCGGCTTGAGTTTGTTTTCTCCTGCTGTGGAAGGCAGGATTGGACCAATGGATCCAAGAAGGGAGGTTCTGACTAAACATCTGGAAGAACTTTCTGACTGCAAGGGCTATTCAACACTGGAATGGTCTCCCTCAGGAAGTTGTGAACTCCCCTTCTTTGGAGGTTTTTATGGAGATAATAATAATAATATTATATATTATAATATATATATATTATAATATTATAATAATTATAATTATAATTGTTATAATTGTTATACAGTGGTACTTTGGGTTACATACGCTTTAGGTTACATATGCGTCAGGTTACAGACTCCGCTGACCCAGAAATAGTACCTCAGGTTAAGAACTTTGCTTCAGGATGAGAATAGAAATCGCGTGGCGGCAGCAGGAGGCCCCATTAGCTAAAGTGGTGCTCCAGGTTAAGAGCAGTTTCAGGTTAAGAACGGACCTCCAGAACGAATTAAGTACTTCACCTGAGGTACCACTGTAAAATAATAATAATAATAATAATAATAATAATAATAATAATAATATAGCCTACCCTCCCCAGCCAAAGCTGGGCTCAGAGCGGCTAACAACAGTAAAAATAACACAGTTTACATAAAATCATAATCAATTAATTGGAATATTGTACATTCTAAAATCAATTCAGAATCAAATTAATGGCAACCATTGGGCTAGAGTTCTGTGAGGATTACCAAAGGAGGGGGTCAGACTGTGCCCTGGCCAAAGGCCTGATGGAACAGCTCTGTCTTGCAGGCCCTGTGGAAAGATGTCAAGTCCCACAGGGCTCTAGTCTCCTGTGACAGAGCGTTCCACCAGATCGGAGCCACAGCCGAAAAAGCCCTGGCTCTGCTTAATGCAGCCCCAGATGTCGAATGGCCTTCTGTCATGTATGATCTAGGTGAGATTCCTGCCTTGCAGGGGGTTGGACTAGATGACCCTGGGGTCCCTTCCAACTCTGCAGTTCTTATTTTTCTAGAGAGCCTTCTCTCTTTTTTCTGAATAATAATTTTTATTGAGTTTACATTATTTTTACCATAGTCACCATCCTTTAAAATCATAACATCACCTATAGTCTTGCTCAAACTGAGCCTCAACTTTCCCTCCCTCCCATTGCTTGGCTTTCATCAATATTCACTTACAACTTAGCATTTCTATATCAACCTACTTACCTTCTTTCATGCTTATAAAATTTGCCTTATTTATTGTAAAGAGATTCCAAAAATTAGCATTACAAAATATTTTAACTCAAACCTGGCAAGCGTTTTCAAATGTTTACAATGTTCTCTCATATATTGTATAAATTTACGCCAGTCCTTTTCAAACAGCTTGTCGCGTTTGTTTCATATCTTCCCCGTCAGCTTCGCCAGTTCTGCATATTCCATCATTTTAGTCTGCCATTCTTCCAGTGCTGGAAGTTCCTGCTGCTTCCATTTCTGGGCTAAAAGTATCCTCGTAGCTGTGGTAGCATACATAAATAAATTTATATCTTTTTTGGGAATTTCTTCTCCAATTATACCCAACAAAAACACCTGTGGTTTTTTAACAAAGGTATTTTTAAAAACCTTTTTTCAGTTCATTATAGATCATATCCCAGTAGACTTTAACCTTAGTACAAGTCCACCACATATGGAAGAAATTCCCCTCCTTTTCCTTACAATTCCATCTAGAGAGGTTTCTCTGCTCATCTCTGCACCCAAGAGGGCCTGTAGGGAATGAGCTGGCCTTTCAGATATTTGGGGCCTGGGTTGATTTTAGCCAGAAGCCTCCCATGCAAGGGAATGATGTGAGAGATCCCCGCTGGAGACAGCCTGCCCTCTGTTGGCTTTTCTTCCTGTCTGCCTCCTTGCTTCCAACCAGCCCCTGGGAGGCCCTGCCTATCAGCTCCTTAGCAATGAGGAGGCCCCAAAACTAGAATCAGTTGGCTTTGCCCTGGCGCCACCTGCTGTTGGGCTCCCGGCCTTTCGCCCTATGAGTGGTGAAACAGCCCTCTTCTCTTTGCTTGCGGGATGTGAGAAATTGCCCTTCGTTCTAAGCCTTGAATCCAGCTCAGTAGAAAATTCCATGTGTGGTTAATGATGGGTGTTCACAGCGTTATGACATAGGCTGCCTCTTTCCCTGAACCTTGGTTTACTTCTAACCTGCTTGGATGTATTTTGCATCACCAGCTTGCATTGAGCAATCGAGAGCAGGGGAGCCAAAGTTCAAATTCTCCCTCCTCCTCCCCTTTTCAAATAAAATAACAGCTGATGCATTCTGGAAACCTGAGCCGACTTTTGTGGTGGGGAAGGTTTTTTGGGCCTCTCGACGCATGCCAGAAGTGGGCAGCGCAGGAGGGAGAATTTGTACCTATGTGCTTCTGGTTACACGCTTTCTCTCTCTGCATCCAAGGGAGCAGAAGACGTGATCCAAATTCGAGGTTACACTCCAGCCAGGAAGAAACACTCATGGGGGCTCCAGCAAAGGATGTTTGGCCCCAGGAGAGTTAGGAGGAATGGATGGGGAAGTCCAGAAGCCCACAACTGGTCTCACTTTACTTTTTTAAAGTATTTTTTATTAGGAATTTATTTTCTTTTAACTTTTTTTTATTCAAAATTAAAACAAAACATATTATCCAGAAACATATCATCTTCACACACACCCCATTTTTCCTCCCTCCCCCCCCCCCCGGCTTCCCTCAGTTCCAGTCTTTGATTTCTCTGAGAATGCTGTTTTCTGCATGTTACACAGTTGTATAGATCCTCAGACTATTTAGCTGATTATCATCAATAAAAAGTTAGTGAATGTTTATTCGAAGCCAGCCAAGGAGTCCAGTTCGCTCTGTTGCGTCTTCAAATACAGTTTTTCCAGTTCTGCATAGTCCATCAATTTTTCTTGCCATGATTCTTTAGTTGGGATTTCTTCAGTCTGCCATCCTTGTACTATTAGAACTCTCGCGGCCGTTGTCGCCTACATGAAGATGTTTTTCAGCTTTTTGGGCAGATCTTTCCCTACAATTCCCTACAAAACTAATTTCAACAAAACATTTTATCAGAAAACATATCATTCTTAATTCCCCCCCCCCATTTCCCCCCTCCCCATAAAATAACCCCCCCCCCCCACTTCCCTCAAATCCTCTCTCTGGTTTATCAACAAGTGTTATTCTCTGCATGTTACAGATCTGATTAACTGTTATAAATAAAAGTTTGTGAGTGTTTCTTCAAAACCTGCCAAGGAGTCCAGTTCGTTTTGTTGCTTCTTTAAGTACAGTGGTACCTCGGGTTAAGTACTTAATTCGTTCCGCAGGTCTGTTCTTAACCTGTAACTGTTCTTAACCTGAAGCACCACTTTAGCTAATGGGGCCTCCTGCTGCCGCTGCATGATTCCTGTTCTCATCCTGAAGGAAAGTTCTTAACCTGAGGTACTATTTCTGGGTTAGCAGAGTTTGTAACCTGAAGCGTATGTAACCTGAAGCGTATGTAACCCGAAGCGTATGTAACCCGAGGTACCACTGTACTTTGTAAAGCGTTCCCATTCATCTTTAAAGTCACAGTTATCCTTGTCCCGGAGTTTGTATGTCACAACTGGCCTCTCAACCTGGGGTTCCCCGTCCCTGACGTTGGAGCATGTTGGTTTTGCAGTTGTGCATCAGACGTTCTGCCGTCATGGGTGGGTGAGGTCCTGGGGAACCCCAAAGGATGCAGTCTCCCAAACAGCAATTATCAGATCACTTAGGAAGGCTGCACATTGCCAATTGATTCTCTTTCAACACTGCGATGTCTTGGTGTAGCCCAGATGGGATTTAGTAGTGAAATCCCCTCCCCACCGCCCTTTGAAAAGGTTTACCTCTCCCAAGACACTGGTCCATGGCGTTAGATCTGAGGTCTCTCTTTCCTCCTTTTTCCCTGCAGGCGGATCACATGGGGGAAATTCATGAATTGCGGACAGACCTGCATCGCCCCCGACTACATTCTGTGCGACCCGTCCATCCAAAACCAAATAGTGGAGACGGTTAAGAAGACGCTGAAGGTGAGGTGTTAGAATCGGGCAGATGTGTTCACAGTGTGCCTCGTGCCATCGAGGGTACATGGCTTTACAGTCATAGCTTGGAAGTCGAATGGAATCTGTTCCGGAAGTCCGTTCGACTTCCGAAACATTTGGAAACCAAAGCGCGGCTTCTGATTGGCTGCAGGAAGTTCCTGCAGCCAATCGGAAGCCCTGTCGGACGTTCGGGTTCCAAAGAACCTTCGCAAACCGGGACACTCACTTCCGGGTTTGCAGCATTCGGGAGCCAAAACGTCCCAGTACCAAGGCGTTGGGGATCTAAGGTACGACTGTATTTTTCCATCACATTTCTAAGCCAAAGACCTGGAATGGTCATGCCAGGGCATTGGGAACCCCAAGGCTGTGACGCTTTGCGGTTTAAAGTTTTTGAGTCTCTTATTTTCCTTGCGTCCACCCTTTTCTGATTGCTTGCTTGTTAACAAGTCAATAAAATGGCTAGTTAGGACTACAAGAAGTTTTGTAAGGAGAAACATATGAAATATTGCAAAATAGAGAAAGAATAGAGATATTAGTTATGAGATTTAAAAGTAATAGTGAAAGTCAGAAATGTAAATTAATTGAATAGATTGGAAAATTTTCAGATGTGACTGATGGAAGTCAAAAAATTGTATAAGATATAAAAGTATGTTTAGTTACTGTATTTTCTGGCGTATAAGACTACTTTTTAACCCAGGAAAATCTTCTCAAAAGTTGGGGGTCGTCTTATATGCCAGCTACAGCAGCAGCTCCTGCAGCAACTCCCCACCAAAGGACAAAACGGCAGCAAATTAAATCAGAGGACACCAAGCTCTCTAGATGAAGCAGAAATACGCCTGGAAATTGGCCCCAGAAGCCCCCACAATCACCAGCAACAGAACTGGTGCTCCCGGTAGTAGACCACTAGCAAATTCCACGAGAAAAAAAAGCAGTTAAAAATCCTCCCAAAATGCTTCAGCAGGTCCGACAAAAGCAATAACCGAGCGAAGTTCAGCGACGTCCTAGCGACTGAGGAAGCTAGCCAAAGAGGAAGCCCTCCGGCTCGCTCCTCTGTTTAAATGGACCCCCCCACGCCCCCCCCACGCCCCCAGTCACTGGAAAGTGGAGCGGATTTCCGAGCCGGACTAGAGACTGTTTTTTAAAATTTTTATTTGGCGTGCGTTGGAAGAGGGGTAGTCTTATCCGGCGAGTATATCCCAAACTCAATATTTTAACTGGAAAAGTTGGGGGGTCGTCTTATACGCCCAGTCGTCTTATACGCCCAGTCGTCTTATACGCCCAGTCGTCTTATACGCCGGAAAATAAGGTATTGTTGAAAATGATAGGTTAAAAAACTAATAACAATTTATATAGAGATATATAAAAGTCAATAAAATGAAAACAAAATTTAAAAAACCAGGAGGCTAGCCCTCCCAGCCACCCTGAGCCAACGTGGCCTCGTTGACCCTCCCCTGGCAGGAGTTTTACGGCGAGGACATGAAGAAATCCCCGGACTACGAGAGGATTGTGAACAAACGCCATTTCAAGAGACTCATGGGC
Organism: Podarcis erhardii; assembly: GCF_964252035.2. Taxonomy (NCBI): domain Eukaryota; kingdom Metazoa; phylum Chordata; class Lepidosauria; order Squamata; family Lacertidae; genus Podarcis; species Podarcis erhardii. Next base: position 35,257,409 of record NC_138514.1, on the reverse strand, counting down.
CTCCTGGAAGGGCAGAAGATCGCTTATGGCGGGGAAGCGGATGAATCCACGTGCTTCATAGGTAAGGCCGGGAGGGATGTGAGTTTCGTTCTGAATCTCAGGTCATGTTTTTCGGATGCATAGGCAGAAGCAATCTGCATGCCTCTTCTGTGCGGAGGAGGAGGAAGAATGGTTCGGTTGGGTGGATAAATACATGTTGTGCATGTGATTAAAAACAGGGTGTTTACAGCAGTGTTGCAAAAGGGAAAGCTCTGCTTCTGCCTGCAGAAGGCTGCGGGTTCAATGCCCTGCTCTGACTCCGCAAAAGGCAGCTTCCTACATTCCTCTTTAAATCAGACCATGAGGACTAGAATCTTGCTTTGTTTTCAAGAGCTGTGGCCGAGTGGTAAGAGCGTCAGCTTTTGCATGCAGCTGGGGCTGGGATGCCCCACCTCCACCCCAATGTCTGAAACTCTGGAGAGCTGCTGCCAGTCAGTGTAGGCATCCTACCAGATGTCAAAGAGAAGAACAACTACCAGACTTTTAGAAGACATCTGAAGGCAGCCCTCTTTAGGGAAGCTTTTAATGTTTAATAGGTTATTGTATTTTAATATTCTGTTGGAAGCCACCCAGAGTGGCTGGGGAAGCCCAGCCAGATGGGTGGGGTATAAATAATAAATTATAATTATAATTATTATCATTATAGGCAATACTGAACAAGATAGAGCAGCAGTCTGACCATGTATATAAGGCAACGTCTTGTATTTAAAGGATCATCCTTTTAGCCAACTTTAAAAGTGCCCCCAGGAAGCAGATTATTTTTTTAACAACCTAATTTTTAATACAAAGATGTGCAACAATTGCAAACAGCTTTTTTTCCAAATTTCATTTCTCACACTGGAAGCCCCCCTCCCCTTTTTTTAAGACATGGGCGTTGTCTGAGTCATCAGAGCATGAGGCTCTTAATCTCAGGGCTGTGGGTTCGAGCCCCGTGTTGGGCAAAATAATAATAAATCTTAATAATAAATTTTATTTATACCCTGCCCTCCCCGGCCAGAGCTGGGCTCAGGGCGGCTAACACCAATAAAATCACAGTAAAAACAAAATAGGGGAGAAAGGGGGGGGGGAGAAAGGAAAAAAAAACCCACTTTAAAATACAGGTTAAAATGCAATTTTTAAAAAGTAGCTGATAAATCAAGACCATAAGGGGAGGGAAGCATAAGGGTCAGACCGAGATTCCTGCCTTGCAAGGGGTTGAGCTAGATGACTCTCGTGGTCCCCCCCAACTCTGCAATTCTATGATTCTGTGAAATCTAAAAGCAAAGCAGGTGTGCTGTTCAGAACCTCTGCATCAGAAGTGGGGAAAACCTGAGCAACAAATAGGCAGCAAGGTGGCGCCCCCACCTGGCCGGAGTTGATACTGAAGAGGCTCCCTTATAAGATTTCTGTGGCATCAGGCTCACTCAACCACTTGGGTACAATGCCCTTGCCATGTAGGGTCCTCAGGCTGAATATTGCCAGGTGGAAATGTTGGGGTGATCCTATTATTATTATTATCATCATCATCATCATCATCATCATCACCTTTAAGCTCTTCCCCCAAATCACAGGTGAATTGCAGGGGAGGCTGGTTGTGAGGAGAGGTGGAGAGTTTTTAGAACTGAGGGCTAGCAGCTTGAGAAGTTTATATGGAAGCTAGCGTGGGATTTGGAGCCCAATCCTTTGCAGCTCTACTCAGAAGCAAACTCCCTTCTGGTGCCTGCTGACCTGTACAAGTTGACTTGTCTCTGAATCCCCTTTTAATTAACTTTAGAACCGTGTTCTTTTTAATACCTGTTTCAGCTTATTAATAATTTGAATGCCTTTTTTTTGTAAACTGCTTGGGCTTTAAAAAAAATTGAACTGTAATTAAATACAGAATTATTATTAATATTTTTTTTAAAAAAATAACAGCTGCAAAGTGAGCGCAAATGGATTCCATGCAGGGTTTACTCCCAGGGAAGCATGCAAAGGATTGGCATGAGAATCTTTTCAGCTGGAGACGTTCTGGTTCAATTTTGGAAATGTTAGGTTTTTTTGTATCCTGTTAATGCACCATTAGGATGCGGGTGGCGCTGTGGGTTAAACCACAGAGCCTAGGACTTGCCGATCAGAAGGTCGGCGGTTCGAATCCCCGCGACAAGGTGAGCTCCTGTTGCTCGGTCCCTGCTCCTGCCAACCTAGCAGTTCGAAAGCACGTCAAAGTGCAAGTAGATAAATAGGTACCGCTCCGGCGGGAAGGTAAATGCCGTTTCCGTGCGCTGTTCTGGTTCGCCAGAAGCGGCTTAGTCCTTCTGGCCACATGACCCGGAAGCTGTACGCCGGCTCCCTTAGCCAGTAAAGCGAGATGAGCGCTGCAACCCCAGAGTCGTCCACGACTGGATCTAATGGTCAGGGGTCCCTTTACCTTTACCTTAATGCACCATTAATTAATTAAAGAGGTTTATATACCACCCATTCGCTGGGTGGTTTCTAGTACAGTGGTACCTCGGGTTACATCCGCTTCAGGTTACAGACTCCGCTAACCCAGAAATAGTGCTTCAGGTTAAGAACTTTGCTTCAGGATGAGAACAGAAATCAGGCTCCGGCGGCGCAGCGGCAGCAGGAGGCCCCATTAGCTAAAGTGGTGCTTCAGGTTAAGAACAGTTTCAGGTTAAGAACAGCCCTCCAGAACAAATTAAGTACTTAACCTGAGGTACCGCTTTACTGCTAAGTGGGCAGAGCACCCGCTTTGCACCCAGGTTCGATCCCCAACATCTCCTGTTTAAAAAGGACCAGGTTGCACCCTGGACTCACCTGTTTTCTCTCAGCACCAACCATTCTCACGGACGTCAGCCGGGAATCCAAGGTCATGCAGGAGGAGATCTTCGGCCCCATCCTGCCCATCGTCACCGTCAAGGGCCTGGACGACGCCATCCAGTTCATCAACCAGCGGGAGAAGCCCCTGGCCCTTTACGTCTTCGCCGACAACAAGAAGGTAAGAGTTCAGAGGTCCGGGTTTCGCACTCGGGTGACGGAGCTCGTCGGGTCAAGCCTTTCGGGACACAAACCACTTCCGGGCGGCGGCGATTCGTTCCGGCCTCAGTCCTGGTTGCAAACCATTTGGGTTCCAGTCCTAGTACTTAGAGACAGATTACCCCCACAGTGGAGAAAGTAGTCGTTCTTCCTGGTATCCACTGAGAGCATGAATTTGTCCTTTTTAAAGCCACGGTTATTATTATTATTATTATTATTATTAATAATTTTTATTTATACCCCGCCCTCCCCAACCAAGGCTAGGCTCAGGACAGCTAACAAGCAATAATAAAAACAAGTTGAATGAATACAACTTAAAAACAAGATTAAAATAAACATTAAAATATTGAAACGCAGCCTCATCACAGGAGGAGAAAGGAAAAAGAAAAAAGACTATTACTATTCCTCCTTTATTTCAGTCTGTCTCTGCATTGGACTTGAAACTTTTCACATATGGAATTGTTTGTGTACAGTGGGCGCTCGGGTTGCAAACGTGATCTGTGCACGTTCGCAACCTGCAGCTTTTGCAACCCGCAGCTCTGTGTTTGCGCATGCGCAGGTCACAATTCGGCGCTTCTGTGCATGTGCAAAGTGTGATTTAGTGCTTCTGCATGAGCGCTGAAACCCGGGAGTAACTAGTTCCGGTACTTCTGGGTTTTGGCGCGTCCATAAGGTTTATGGGAAGCAATTCACAGACAGCGTCAAATCCACAATTTCTTACACTTTATTTTGTTCATGAATTGCTTCCTAGGACGCCTCTGGACGCGATTATCGCAGTGCAGTAGAGGCATTTATAAGAACAGTAAAAACAAAACAAAACAAATTACATATATAAAAACAGTTCGAGCAACTGTATGTACACACACACACACTTCAAATCTAGTGCAGGTGCCATATAAAGATGTCAATTAGAAGATTCTGTTGGAAGATGAAAAGTCTTCAACGGGGGCCAATAAGGTGATAGAAAAGGCTGCTTTCTGATTCTTAACGGGAGTTCCAGAAGGCGGGAGCTGTCACGCTATAGGCCGAATTCTAACCTTGTATGGAATGGACTTTCTGATAAGGTAATAATAATAATAATAATAATAATAATAATAATAATAATAATAATAAAATAATGTATATCCCGCCCTCCCCAGCTGAAGCCGGGCTCAGAGCGGCTAACAACAGTAAAATAATACAACATTCTAAAATCAATTCATTATAAAATCAGTTCAAATCAGATTAATGGCAATCAATGGGCTAGAGTTCTATGAGGATTACCAAAGGAGAGGGTCAGACTGTGCCTTGGCCAAAGGCCTGGTGGAACAGCTCTGTCTTGCAGGCCCTGTAGAAAGATGTCAAGTCCCGCAGGGCCCTAGTCTCTTGTGACGGAGTGTTCCACCAGATCGGGGCCACAGTCGATAAAGCCCTGGCTCTGCTTGAGGCCAGCCTAACCTCCCTGTGGCCCGGGCCCTCCAAGTTGTTTTTGTTTGAAGACCGTAAGGTCCTCCGTGGGGCATACCAGGAAAGGCGGTCCTGTAGGTACGAGGGTCCTAGGCTGTGAACGGCTGTCTCCTGCAGAGTGCAGTGATCCATTGATCAGGGCATCCCGGTTTTGAGCTGTGTGACCAGGTGGCGCTGTGGGTTAAACCACAGAGCCTAGGACTTGCCAATCAGAAGGTCAGCAGTTCGAATCCCCGTGACAGGGTGAGCTCCCGTTGCTCAGTCCTTGCTCCTGCCAACCTAACAGTTTGAAAGCACGTCAAGGTGCAAGTAGATAAATAGGTACCACTCCAGCGGGAAGGTAAACGGCATTTCCATGCGCTGCTCTGGTTCGCCAGAAGCGGCTTAGTCATGCTGGCCACATGACCCAGAAGCTGTACGCCGGCTCCCTCGGCCAATAAAGCGAGATGAGCACCGCAGCCCCAGAGTCGGCCACAACTGGACCTAATGGTCAGGGGTCCCTTTACCTTTACCTAGGCCTCTGCCCACCAGGAACTTGGTCCCAATTCCATTTCAGGTTCTCGTTCATCGACCCATTCCGGTAAGACAGCGGAACCAAACCTGCCTCCCCCAAATACTGAGGTGTTATTTATTCCGTCCCGCCAGTTAATCAGCCCGAGAGCGAGTTGATGGATCTGTTGCTTGAGCTAGTTATAAGCTTGCGGTCTCATTTCCCTCTCTTATTCGCCCCCCTTCTTTTCCCTCTCCCTCCCAGATAATCAAAAGGATGATTGCAGAGACTTCCAGCGGAGGGGTGACAGCCAACGATGTTCTGATGCACTTCACTCTCCCTTGCTTCCCGTTTGGAGGCGTTGGTGAGTCAGTCGCCCCTCAGGGACATGGGGGGGGTGCCAAGATGCCAGGGGAGGACATGGGATTGGATGGGGGCTTCCTTGGCAGACTTTGCTAATCAGGAGGAGTTTTGCCTCAGGCCGTGGCGCAAGCTGTTCTGCCTCAGAACTCCCTCCCTGTTCTGAGGTTACTTATGGCAGCCTATTTTACATGGCTGTTGTGAACTATAATAATAATAATAATAATAATAATAATAATAATAATAATAATAATACAGTGGTGCCTCGCAAGACGAAATTAATCCGTTCCGTGAGGCTCTTCGTATAGCGTTTTTTTTGTCTTGCGAAGCAAGCCCATTGACAGCTTAGCGGATTAGCGCTATTAGTGGTTTAGCGGCTTTTAGCGGATCAGCTGATAAGCGGCTTAGCGGCTTAGGAAAAGGGGGGGGAAAGGGGAAAAACCCCACAGGAACTCGCAAGACATTTCGTCTTGCAAAGCAAGCCCATAGGGAAATTCGTTTTGCGAAGCGCCTCCAAAACGGAAAACCCTTTCGTCTAGCGGGTTTTCCGTCCTGCGAGGCGTTCGTCTTGCGGGGCACCACTGTAATAATAATAATAATTAATAATTAATTTTATTTATACCCCACCCTCCCCGGCCAGAGCCGGGCTCAGGGCAGCTAACACCAATAAAATCACAGTGAAAACATAATAGGGGGGAAAGAGGGTGCGGGGAGAAAAAACCCAATTTAAAATACAGGTTAAAATGCAATTTAAAATGCAGCCTCATTTTAAAGTAGCTGATAAATCAAAGCGATAAGGGGAGGGAAACATAAGGGTCAGACTGAGTCCAAACCAAAGGCCAGGCGGAACAGCTCCGTCTTGCAGGCCCTGCTGAAAGATGTCAAGTCCCGCAGGGCCCTAGTCTCTTGTGACAGAGCGTTCCACCAAGTCGGGGCCAGTGCTGAAAAGGCCCTGGTTGAGACCAACCTAACCTCCTTGAGGTTGGAACCTCCAAAGTGTTGTTATTTGTGGACCTTAAGGTCCTTCGCGGGGCATACCAGGAGAGGCGGTCCTGTAGGTACGTGGGTCCTAGGCCGTCCCTAAAGCCTGGCACTCGCTTGATCCTGGTTTGCCCAGGGTTTTAGATTTACGTGATCTCCCTCGGTATCCTTTGTGATTTTTATCCGTGGTCCTTTGTCCCATTGGCCAACATCAGGATTTTACAGCATTGTACCCACATTGCTCTGAAATCCATTTCAATGAAAAAACAAATGAACACATTAACACACTTTGAACATGCAGTGCTATATGAATTATGTTTGTTTATCATTTATTATATACTTAGCTTAATATAACCAAATATTGTTTTTATTTTTGCTAATTTATCATAACACTATTTATACCAGTTTTATTTAGTAACAATTATCATAACCCTCATTATTACTACGTAATAATGGGTTGTATCTGGCTATGTCTTACTCAGAGTAGGCTCATTGAAATGAAGGAATATACTTTAACTCTCAGTCTGACTTAGTTGGAGTCTTTTCTTGCAGAGCTATATATTGTTGGATGGTTTGTGGTTTTCTTTTTTTCTTTTTTTTTTTGGCAGCTTGAGGACTTGTGGCTTTTTTCGGCTTCGCTATACAGTACATTATTGGTTGAGGACTAGTTACTAATTTTGACAGATCTGTAGGCTAATTGCTTTGAGGGCTAGTGAATTGTGGGGGGGGGGGTTTGGCAGATCGATTTACCCAGCTTCCCTCTCCTACTTGATGGGTTTTTGATTTGCTCCTGCAAGGTCAAAGGAAGTGGACCAAACTCTTTCCCCCATGCTTAGACCTTGCTTGCCATTGTGTCCCCGCCCCCCCCTTCTAGGTAACAGCGGGATGGGGGCCTACCACGGCCGGTTCACCTTTGAGACCTTCTCCCACAAACGGGCCTGCCTTGTCCGGGCCCTCAAGATGGAAGCTGTCAACAACCTCCGCTACCCGCCCAGCAGCCGCAAGAAGGTAGATTGGGCCAAGTTCTTTGTCCTGCAGAAGTTCAACAAACGCAAGATTGGGCTTGCCCTCCTGGCAGTCTTGGGCATCCTGGTGGCCGTCGTAGTCAAGGTGAGCTGTTGGCATATACTGGCTGGACTAATAATAATAATAATAATTTATCATTTATACCCCACCCATCTGGCTGGGTTTCCCCAGCCACTCTGGGCAGCTCCCAACAGAATATTAAAATCACGATAAAACATCAAACATTAAAAACTTCCCTGTACAGTGGTACCTTGGGTTACAGACGCTTCAGGTTATAGACTCCGCTAACCCAGAAATAGTACCTCGGGTTAAGAACTTTGCTTCAGGGTGAGAACAGAAATCGCACGGCGGCGGCAGCAGGCCCCATTAGCCAAAGTGATACCTCAGGTTAAGAACAGTTTCAGGTTAATAACAGACTTCCGGAATGAATTAAGTTCTTAACCCGAGGTACCACTGTACAGGGTTACTTTCAGATGTCTTCTAAAAGTCAGGTAGTTGTTTATTTCCTTGGCATCTGGTGGGAGGGCGTTCCACAGGGCAGGCGCCACCACCGAGAAGGCCCTCTGCCTGGTTCCCTGTAACCTCACATCTCGCAGGGAGGGAACCGCCAGAAGGCCCTCAGCACTGGACCTCAGTGTCCAGGTTGAACGATGGGAGTGGAGACGCTCCTTCAGGTATACTGGGCCGAGACCATTTAGGCCTTTAAAGGTCAGCACCAACACTTTGAATTGTGCTTGGAAACGTATTGGGAGCCAATGCAGGTCTCTCAGGACTGGTGTTATGTGGTCTTGGTGGCCGCTCCCAGTCACCAGTCTAGCTGCCGCATTCTGGATTAGTTGTAGTTTCCGGGTCACCTCCAAAGTTGGCCGCATGTAGAGCGCGTTGCAGTAGTCCAAGTGGGAGATAACCAGAGCATGCACCACTGTGGCGAGACAGTCTGCGGGCAGGTAGGGTCTCAGCCTACGTACCAGATGGAGCTGGGAGACAGCAGAGGAATGGTTGGAGGCACCAGCAGAGACTCAGAGCCCGAGAGTGGGGGGACGATGAGGGAGAAGACCAGGAAGAGAAGTCGGAAGCTGAAGAGCAACCAGGGCTTAGTGAGAAGGAAGAGGCTGTGACAGAGAGCAGTCTAGAATCAGAGTCAGAAGCTGGAGCAGGAGAGGAGGGAGGCCGAGAGGCCGAGATGAGTTTGGAGGGGCACAGGGGTCTCCCCTTCCTGCAGCAAGAAGCTGCTCTACAGCAGCCAGTGTGGTGCAGTGGTTAAGAGCGGTAGTCTCGTAATCTGGTGAACCGGGTTCGCTTCCCCGCTCCTCCACATGCAGCTGCTGGGTGACCTTGGGCCAGTCACGCTTCTCTGAAGTCTCTCAGCCCCACTCACCTCACAGAGTGTTTGTTGTGGGGGAAAAAGGGAAAGGAGAATGTTAGCCACTTTGAGACTCCTTCGGGTAGTGATAAAGCGGGATATCAAATCCAAACTCTTCTTCTTCTTTCCCCCCTTGTCTCCCAGAACCAGGAGAGGCAAGAAAAGGGCAGAGAAGAAATTAGCGTTAATGCAGGCGTACTCTCAGATTGCATAGGGAAAACCCTGGAGAGGAAGGGACTTATGCAGCTGTGAGAAGGCAGGGATTTTCAGTCTCCGCAACAGCTTCATGGGGCAAGGCCTGGCAGAGATGAGTCGCTGTACTCCTTAGGCCTGACGCTCCTGTGCAGATAGTGGATTTTTCGTGTGGTTTACTGCTGGCTCGCTCCTGTCGGCCTTCCCAGCGGAGCTTAACTGGGAGCTAAGGTGTCCGTCCTTGCTGGGACTCTGCTGAAAGGAGGTGGGGTGTCGGAAGGGCTGTTGGGTCACGGAAAAGGGCGAAGGCCCAGTTCCTGGCTGCCCTGGAAGGCAGAACTAATGAGCTTGGGTTAAAGGAGGGTCGATTTCGGCTGAACTTTAGAAGGAACATCAGAACAGTAGCGTGGAAAGCAGGGAGACCAGACGGTAGGAGGAGCCAGAGCAAAACGGTAGGCGGAGCTAGAGCTAGTAGTTCTGATTGGTTGTAAGAAGGCAGGCGGGGCGGGAGTTGGCTGAAGGCCAGCTGTGGTTGGTGCACTGTTTTAAGGGCTGTTCCTTTATGGGGGGTTTTCGCTCTTATTTTACTCCTCTTGTAAATCGCCCGGCAACTTGTGCAAAAGGTGGCATACTTTGCTTAAGACAGAATGAGTGCTCACACACACGTCTTTGTAAACCGCTCAGAGGCAACTGTAGTTCAGTGGTTTAAATATGTAAGTGAAATTGAATATATAAATTATCTGAATAATTGTGCGGGGGGCAGAGAAGGAGTGAGTGAGCTGCCCCCAGAAAGAGATGGAGTGGGAACGGTTTCTAAGACCCGTGTGGCTCTTTGGGGCGGTTGATTGCTCTGTTCTCTTTACCTAGGAATTTGGTTAAATTGGGGAATGTTAATTATTGTCCTCTCTACACTTTATCTGTGCTTGCTTTAGGATGGTGTGGTTCATTTCTTCATTATCTTTACAGATTCTGTCATTTTTTGTTACACCGTTGTCATTTACTTCTGTACATTTCTATTATCATTACTTCATCTCATTGCTCACTGCCTTGGGACTGGAAATATTCAGTGAAGAGCAGGTTATAGACGCACAGAAATAAAAAATGAAAATAGATAGGCACTGGGAGGCCCCATCTGATTTTCTAAGTTCTGCTCTTCCGGCCCCCATTGCTGCCTTAAACCAGATTCTCTTCTCTGACATCATTGCCCAGAGGGAACCTTTTGGCTCTCCAGACATTGCTGGACTCCAACTCCCATAATTCCACTGGCCGGTGGCCCTGCAGCCTGCTGGGAGTTGAAGTCCAACAACAGCTGCAGCCTCTGTACAGGTTCCCCAAGGCCTGGCACTCCTCTGTATGGGTGTGTTCCTTCCCTACAAGAACTCGGCCCACGAGCCGAACGCCTGTTAAGTCTGACAAAAGCAGGGGTTGCCCCCTTACCCAATCTATTTCTCATTTTCTTCTGGTTCTTCCCAGAACAGCCGGGTTGGGCTAGGGATTAAGACCTTGCTGGCTGCAGTGGCCACACAGAGAATGTGGAACCTCGGTAGGAAGTGATGAAACCCATATTCAAAGCCGGCGCAGTTCAGGGGAGGTAGGACTCTCCTTTCTTGCTATTCCGTGCCCTTCTCCCGTGTGGCCCCTGCATGCGGCTTGCACAGACGCGGGGGCCGCATGATTAAAAAATGGCATGCGCTCGGTTGTGACTGAGCAGCATCGGGGAAAGAGTTCAGTTCAGGGGTGAGGAACCACAGCGGTCTTGCAGGCCCAGTGGGTGTACAAAACCCATCATTCCAGCAAAATGATCAAGGGGATCAAAATGACTCCTCTACTAGGAAAAAATGGCAGCCTTTGGGGCTTTTCGGTTCGGAGAAAAGGCAAGTCAGAAGTGACAGGATAATATATAATAATTATTATTATTATTTATTTATACCCCGCCCATCTGGCTGGGCTTCCCCAGCCACTCTGGGTGGCTTCCAACCAAATATTGAAATACAGTAATGCATCAAACATTAAAAGCTTCCCTAAACAGGGCTGCCTTCAGATGTCTTCTAAAAGTCTGGTAGTTGTTGTTATCTTTGACATCTGATGCCACTACCGAGAAGGCCCTCTGCCTGGTTCCCTGTAGCTTTGCTTCTCACAATGAGGGAACCACCAGAAGGCCCTCGGAGCTGGACCTCAATGTCCGGGCAGAACGATGGGGGTGGAGATGCTCCTTCAGGTATACTGGGCCGAGGCCGTTTAGTGCTTTCAAGGTCAGCACCAACACCTTGAATTGTGCTTAGAAATGTACTGGGAGCCAATGTAGGTCTTTCAAGACCGGTTTTATGTGGTTTCGGTGGCCGTTCCCAGTCACCAGTCTAGGATAGACTTCTATAGAATTATGCGTGGCACGGAGAAATTGGACAGAGAGAAGTTTTTCTCTCCTCTTAACACGAGAACTCGTGGGCATCTTCAGAGGTTGGAAGATTCAGGACAGATGGAAGGAATTGTTTCTTCACGCAGCGCATTGTTGAGCTGTGGAACTCCCTCCCACAAGAGTGGTGCTGGCTTTAAAAGATGCTTCAAATGCTATCAGCGGCTCGGCTCTGCCTCCAAAGTTGGAGGCAGTGATGCTTCTGAATACCAGTTGTTGGGAACTGTAGGAGGAGATTGTGCTCTTGTGCCCAGATTCTGCTTGCAGGTTCCCTGTGACGGGCATCTGGTTGGCCCCGGGGAGAACTGGACTGGGTGGGCCCTTGGCCTGAACAGCAGGCTCTTCTCATGTAACCTGTGGCCAGGCTACTGGCTGGGGGCCTTGGGAGTCCAGCAACACAGAATCATAGACTTGTGGAGTCGGCCTCTAGTCCTGCAATGCAGAATCTCAGCTATAAACACATGATAGATGGCTATCCAATCTTTGCTTAAAGACCTTCAGTGAAGGAAGGAGAGTCCGCCATCTCTTGTGGGAGTCTGTTCCACTGTCAAATGGCTCATATTGGCAGAGAGGTCTTCCTCAGTCTCCCCATCCCTGATCTAGCAGCGCCTCGGACGCAAGATCTCTCATCGTTTTTGTGGATAACAAAAAGATCAAGTTATATCTTCTGGTATGCATCCTGGGGCCAATGAGATGCTTCTGTTTTTGTGTGTGGCTTGCAATGATCTGCTGATGAATTTAGAATGGGAGTTGGAAGGGACCCTGCAATGCTTGCTCCATTTGCGGTGGCCGCTTGCTATATTTGACATGTGTCCATCACGATCGCTCGCGAAAAAGACCATTTGCTGGCAACCCCCCACAGAGCTGCTGCTGATCAGATTCTAAGAGCAGATGAGTCAACGGCCTGCCTCAGTTTAAGGCAGCATTGGACATTCTTCCATTCATAGCTTCAAATTTCTAATTTTTTTTCTTTTAAAAAACCACGCACAAATGAAGGAAAACACACCGCAGATTCAAAGAGCTAATGGCATTCAATTCTCTCTCTTTCTTCCAGGTCGCGTTTTTCTGAGTCCAGGGTTCACCGACACCATTGACGGAACAAGTCGTGTTATACAAGCTGTTCTCACCGGGTTAAGGGGGCTGGTTGCTAAAGCACACTTCTGTAAGGAATTTTGCCATTTCTTTTTAATCATTAAGCACACTAAAAAGTCAAGAGGAGGATCTGAGCGACAGTCTGCGCCCACAGCCTCCCGCTGTAAACGAGGGCGTTTTAGGCAGCGAAACCGAAAAGCGCTGTCAATATTGTCGCTGTTGTTCTTGAAGGGCTCTTCATACACACACACAAAAATGTCTGAGGCTTTTTAAAAAGAACGAAGTGGCCTTGCTCTGTGCCAGATGGGCTGATACATCAGTCCCCGTCTCGCCTCTTTGGCTTAGGTTGTCTTTGAAATAATAATCAATAATCAGAAACGAGGAACGTGAAATGCTCCAAAAGGAGGCTGAAATCAAAATGGGGTTGTGGTTTTGGGAAGGAGTGTAATTGTACAGAAAATAAACAGATGAAAGCCTTCGATAAATGGGGTGCTGGTCCCAAATTAAATAATTAAACAAATCAAATAATAATGGGACACGGGGTGTATATTCCAAAAGGCCTATAATGAGGCTAGTCCTCATCCGCCTTTACTCCCCTTCAGAAGGGGAAATTTCCTGGTGAAAATTTGGACCCTTAAACTGCTTCTGTCCCAGAGTTGTCCATGCAGAAACAGTCACGAATTTCTGCGCCTGTTTAGGATTACAGAGAAGGTTAGGGTATCGCCTGCCAGAAGCTAATGGGCAGTTGTCCCGTTGCAAAACGAAAGGGCGCTGTGCAAGAGAGCAGGCTGGTTTCTGGCCTGACTCTGTGCCAAATACCTTCTTGTATCTGGTGGAAGTGGAGAACCTCTGGACGATGCAGAACTCCCAGTATCCCTGACCAGGCTGCCTGGGGCTGATCTGGAGCTGGGAGTCCTGCAAAATACAGACGGGCTGCAGGCCAGCTGCCCAGTCTGATTTGGCTTGCAAAGTGACATGAGCCCAGCGAAGCGGCCTTAGGGTGTGTTTGTGTGACCAATTTCAGTCCGCACTCCTTGACGCCCAGAGGTGGGGAACTTGTGGCCTTCCAGATGTCAACCCCATCACATTTAAAGCACTGTGATGCCATTTTAAAAAGTCATGACTTCCCCCCCCAAAAAAAATAAAAATAAAAATTATGGGAGCTGTAGTTGGATAAGGGTGCTGGGACTTGTTAGGAGATTCCAAGTTCCCCTCCCAGAGCTACAGTTCCCAGAGATCACTACAAAGAGGTAGGAGAAGAGAAAGGGTTTTAAAAGAGAGGTTTCCAAAATGGGCGTTTTAATACAGCCTCCCCGCAACCTGGCATCTTCCAATATGTTTTTGGACTAAAAAATCCATCGGGTTGGTTGAGGCCAATGGGACTTGTAGTCCCGACCCTCTGGAAGGCACCAGTGGAGGCTGGTTTGATTCACTACAACTGACTCATCCCATTTCTGTGCTGGTAGGTGGATTAAATTCAACCAGCGCGACCTACAGATTTGTTTCCAACTGACCTTTTCCAAGGATTTCTCTTCCTTTCATTCTTTTCCCCTTCAAAAAATAAACACTTCTTACATAAAGTATTTTAGATGCAGAGAATGAAAGAACTGACGTGAGTTTAGAATTATTATCAAAATATTTTATATGGGAAGATGGATATATTTCTCTCTCTGTATGTTTAAGAAATGTGGGTGTATCCTTGTAACTTACGCAAGCTGCAAATATAACATGATTAAACTCGAGAGTGGGTTGAAGCTTTTTAATGATTAAGAGTTTTTCCTCATTTGACCTTTGGGCCTTGAGCGCTTTATTGATATCGTTTCATGGTTGCATCCTACTCAGAGTAGACCCATTGACATTAATGGGCACAGCTGACGGAGGCCCATTCATTTCAGTTTGAGTCAACTCTTGAGCAGAACATAGCGAGAGGCAGCCCTTCCTCTCTGCAGCATGGTTTCTGCCCTGCCAGAGGTAGGCAATGGTTGGACTCCGACTCCCATCAGCCCCAGCCAACATGGCCCCCAACTGCAAGGGATGATGGGAATGTAGCACAGTGACATCTGTCAGGCTTCAGTGTGGCTATTCCTCTCTGAGCCAGAGCTGAGTTTCTTGCACCACCAAGTCCTGGATTCAAGTCCGGCCTGCACTCACTGATGACATCAAAACACAGCCCTACGCCCAGTTATTCTGGGGTCCAGTTTCTTGCTTCTAAGTCAAACAGGACCCCCCTCCCTCTTCCTTCCTTCCTGGACCAATCCAAATGGGGGGGGGTATGTCTGAATATATCCCTAATCTTTAACGGTGAAGAACCGAATCGTGACACCGATGGCTAGGATGATGACGGCAGCTGCAACAGCTAGTCCCCTCTGGATTATCAGTTGCCTTGTAGTCAGGACTTTTCCCACAGTGGAGAGGCCTGTCACCGTCTCATTCTGCAGCTGGAGCTGGTAGGTTGGCCCGTCGGTCTTGGAGAAACTAAGGAGGACGGCTCCGTTCTGAGCGTCCGTCTGGCCTGCAGCAGGCGGAGAAGGAGAGAGAGACGACTATCAGCTTGGCATCTGGTTAACTGCTGTGAGAACAGAATGCTGGACCATATAGGCCTCTGCCATCCATTTTCCTCACTCTGCCCTCGCTTGAATTTCGCTCGCTGTCAAGGGGTCAGCACATGGTCAAATATCCTTCATGGTGGCATACAAGGTTCCAGCCACGATTCACCTTCAGAAACCATTTCTGCGTATGTTTTCTGAAGCGTTGCGCCTCAGTGGCCAGAGCGAGAGACTCCTCAGTCTCAGGGTTCGAGCCCCACGTTGGACGAAAAAACCAGGCGCACTGAGTCCAGTGCCAAATTTACGTATAATCTAAACAGGCTATAGCTCAGAGCCCACCTCTCTTGGAGGCCCCCCCAAAATATAAAGGGGGGAAAAACCTGGATGTACGTTTCCAAAATATAAGATAAAAAACAGATAAAATAAAACCTACATACAGCAACAGGGTTTTGTGTTGTGTAGGCTCCTATGATGTAAATAATGGGCCCCGCCTGCTAGCCTTTTGTTATGTGAAGATGGCTTTAGATACCTGTTAGGTCCATAAATTACCAAATAGCATATATTCAACACAAAAAACAGCGGTGATTTGGTGTTGACAAAGGACATCTGGACATACAAAGGGCCCCATTACCTTAGGGACTCATCAAACCTAAATCTAGCCCTGGCACTGACCGTTTTGTGCCACAGCGCAGCAGGTGGTTAAAATAAGTTTGTGGAGGAAGGGGGACATGACTTCCCCCATGTTTTATAAAACCAACCAAGTCAGCAGCCCAACGGCATAGCCCCCTCCCTTTGCATCTGTGGGGTTGGTGTTAATGGGCATTTTGAGGCTACCCTTGGGCTTTGAAGGAGGGCCGCCGGTTCCCCTTTTTCTAAGCCTTGCAGTCGAAAAGCGGCCACACTTCTGAGGGCAGCAGACACTGGACCTCCCTTGAGGATCAAACAAGCAAAAAAACAAACCCGTGTTCCATACCGGAAGAAGGAGCCATCTTGGTTGGGACGGGAGCCGAGTTCAAACCCTCCGGGGGCAGCCTCTGGGTCAATCCTGCACGGTGCTGAGCCTGGAGGACGGATCCAGACAGTTCGTTAAGGTAGCACTTTGTGCAGCCAGGGATTTGGGTGTGTTTTTTTAAGGTTTCTAGGACCTCTCCGCAGGGAGAAGGGTCGCAGCTCAGTGCCTGGAGTCCCTGCTTGGCATGCAGAATGTGCCAGTTTCAGTCCCTGGCAGCATCTCCAGGTTGGGCTGTGGGGGGTGGGACTCCCTGCCACAAACTCTGGAGAGCAACTGCCAGCCAGTGTCCATAATACTGAGCTGGATGGACCAAGGGGCTGGATCAAGGTAAGGCAGCTTCTATGTTCAGCGCTTGCAATAATTTTCCAGTTTTACCCTGGAGTGACTCACAAGATAAAAACAGGATAAAGAAACAATAGAAAATTAACTCTCCTTGGCCATCTTATTGTTTCCTACTCCAACATAGCTCCTGCTGTCTAGGTGGGCCTCATGTGGCCCCTGACATCATTTTATGTGGCCCCCAACACTGCCCCGTTCTTCCTATGCATTTGTTCCTTTTTCACCTGTTGGTTCTGATCTGAGTGGCTTCAAAAGAGAATTTGATGAATCCACAGAGGTGTCCGTCGGCAGCTACGAGCCAAGGTGGCCACGGATCGTGGAATCGTGAGAATTGAAGAGCTGCGAGGGTACCTGGGGGTCATCTAGTCCAACCCCCCTGCAGTGCAGGAAACTTTCTCCCAACATGGGGTCGTGAGTGGGGGGAGCTTTGCTGCTGTGCTTGTGGGCTCCTGACTGGGCTAGATGGGCTTCCTTTGCCCCGATCCAGCTGGGAAATTATTACAGGGAAAACGGAAGCAGAGTGGTCTTTGCTCCAGATCAGTTAATCCGTAACACTTTTGCCTGTGGCGCCGCTCGCTGCCAACACATTGCCCCCGACACAGGGAATTCGGCCCCCAAAGAAAAGAAAAAAACCCCACCCTTTAAGCAAATCTGCATTGGCTCCCAGTACGTTTCCGAGCACAATTCAAAGTGTTGGTGCTGACCTTGAAAGTCCTAAACAGCCTCGGTCCAGTAGACCTGAAGGAGCATCTCCACCCCCATCATTCTGCCCGGACACTGAGGTCCAGCTCCGAGGGCCTTCTGGCAGTTCCCTCCCTGCAAGAAGTGAGGTTACAGGGAACCAGGCAGAGGGCCTTCTCGGTGGTGGTGCCCACCCTTCAGATGTGAAGGAAATAAGTAGCTATCTTATCTTTTAAAAGACATCTGAAGGCAGCCCTGCTTAGGGAAGTTTTTAATATTTAATGCTGTATTGTTTTTAACCTTAGATTAGAAGCCGCCCAGAGTGGCCGGGGAAGTTCAGCCAGATGGGCGGGGTATAAATAATTTATTATTATTATTATTATTATAAATCTCCCTACCTCCTCAGCCGCCTGCTTCCAGTTCATCCGGCCAATGTAGGTTATAGAGCATATGCAAGGGATAAGGGCACATATCAACATGCCCAGCCAGAGGCCTGAGGGAGAAGATGGAGAGAGACCACACAGAAGGGTCAACGGGGGGTATATGTCATGGGCAGAGCGCCTGGCCTGCATGCAGAAGGTCCCAGGTTTGATCCCCGCTGGCATCTCCAGGTAGAATAATAGGAACTCCTTCCTGAAGTGCCAGGAAGGCACAGCCAATCAGTGTGGGCAATACTGAGCCAGACGGACCAATGAGCGAACTTGGTATTAAGAGTGGTACCTATGAGTCCCATTTTGGCCACGAAAACCAGCACGATGGCCACCGGCAATCCCACGGCATAGTACCCGACGGCGTTGAAGATGGCGCCAAGCTTCTGTTTCCCGGTGCCACGCAGGACCCCGCTGGTGGTACACTGCAAAGAGGGGAAGAAGGGGTTACAATATGATTGCGTCTCACACGGGGCTTACCTTCTGGGGGTAGCCCATACGCACAACAAGGTGTGGCATATATGCAGCCTCATAAAAGGGTAAAGGGACCCCTGACCGTTAGGTCCAGTCATGGATGACTCTGGGGTTGCGGCGCTCATCTCGCTTTATTGGCCTCAGGAGCCGGCGTACAGCTTCTGGGTCATGTGGCCAGCAGGACTAAGCCGCTTCTGGCGAACCAGAGCAGCGCACGGAAACGCCGTTTACCTTCCCGCCGGAGCAGTACCTATTTATCTACTTGCACTTTGAGGTGCTTTCAAACTGCTAGGTTGGCAGGAGCAGGGACCGAGCAACGGGAGCTCACCCTGTCACGGGGATTCGAACCGCCAACCTTCCAATCGGCAAGCCCCAGGCTCAGTGGTTTAACCCACAGCGCCACCCGCCTACATCCAGCCTCATAGAACCACTCTAAATGCATGGAGGGGGTTAAAACCATAGAGTAAGCTGTCCTGTCAGGCCTAGCTAGGTTACAACACCCGCCCCTTGGGAGGAAGGGTGACCAAACTCTTTGGTCTTTCCCTTCCACCTGACCAGTAAGGAGGTCTAAGCTGGCTGCTCCAAGCTTAGACTGCATGGCTTTAGCGATCCATCTTTGAGTTTCCATACAAATAATTCAGGAACAGTGTAACAACTATACTGCCTGTGTTTTCTTGCTGCTGTATGGAAAAGCACATGAATCTGACTTTGGAAAAGTTGGTAAGTAAAGCATTTTAACTTACAGACCATTTGGTCTCTTTCTATGCGAAGGGAAGTGGGGGACTTTGGGAGCCTATATTTCCACACTTTGCTGCATGCTTTGTGGTTTTAAATCTATGCTGGGGTTTTCTCACCAAAGAGTACTTGCCCCAAACCCGGATATCTAGGCACCCGGGGAATGCTCCTTTTATTCTACCATCAATTTCCATTTTCCCCTTTAACCAAATGCAAAATACAACAAAAAGCGTATAACAAAAACTGTCCCCATGAGCTCACCTCTATCCTTCTGGAGCCAGTGTGCCAAGAAGGCCTTGGCCCCCCAAAAAACAAGGCAGAGAGCTTTAAAACTCTTTTCTCCTGCTCTCTTATTATTTGTGACTTTCCAGAGCCAAGCCCTGATTCTTTTCAAAAATTTTACTGTCATTTTAACATTTAAAAACTTGACTTCCTTCCCCCTCTTTCTGCAGTTCCTGAACTTTATTTTTAATATTTTCTGCATATCCAAATTAACTATATTTGTTCATTTATTCATCTAAATATATATTTTTATGAAACCGCAGGTTATTACAATAATCCTGCCAATGTTCTTATCAGTTTACAATTTATTTGTAAATATTCAATAAACCATTTCCATTCGTTTATAAAAAAAGTTTGTTATCTTGATTTTTTATTTTTCCAGTAAGTTTTGCCATTTCTGCATATTCCGTAAGTTTTTAGTATCCATTCTTCTTTTGTTGGGACTGGATTAGACCTCTCCTTAAGAAGGCATGAGAACAATGAGTAAGTTGTGCAAAGCATTAAAAAAAACCCCAACCCAACCTCAATTCAACTTCCTGATCTGATTTTAGGGTGTACTTTAATTGATTGCCTGATTTTATGTTAATGTGTTATGCGTTTGATGTTAGCCGCTCTGAGGCCAGGGAGGGCGGAGTATAAATATTTATTATTATTATTATTATTATTATTATTATTATTATTATTATTAAACAAGATGAGAGACCACCCCCCAACTTATTTCCCTTAAAGGTGGATATACTCACACAAAGGGCTTCGAAGAGGTGGAAAGCGACGTAGACGGGAATGACCTTTGCTACGAGTTCAACTACCTCCCTATTTGCAGAGAGACAGAAAACAAAGGGATACCTCAGTGAGTAGAGCATGAGACTCTTAATCTCAGGGTCGCGAGTCCCACACTGGACAAAAGATTCCTGCATTGTAGGGGGTTGGACTAAATGATCCTTGGGATCTCTTCCAACTCTACAATGCTATGATTCTATGAAAGGGTGCCGTTTAATTCCAAGGGCAAAACAACAACAAACCTCTGCTTACGTGACACATATTCAATAAACACACAAGACGTAACCGGCTATTAATACTATTCATTGTATTGAATTGCTTACAGCAGCTACTACTATGCTATAAGATCCACTGTCCTGTGATATCATATATGGTATGTACAGTTGATGGTTTTTATATTAATTTTGCTGTAAAATGTGTGAGATTACGATATTGTATTTATTTGCATTACTTAGAGTTTGTACTATTGATGAAGCCCAAGACGGCGAAACAAGGCTAATATTCCGGAAATCCTTGTCTTAGACACTGTGAAAGGATTCTGTGGAACTGCAACAATCTTTCATGTGGATTGTTGGACTTTATGAACAGACAGGTGGAATAGACACTTTCACTTATATGGACCTTATGCATAAACTGATTAGGGAAAAACTGATCCACTGGGTTTTCTACTTTGTTCATTGAACTTTGAGTTAGTACTTCTGTTGAAATCTACAATTCAATACAATGAATAGTATATATTATTTTTTCAAACGTACAGCTGGTTACGTCTTGTATGTTTATTGTTTAATTCCAAGGAACAACCTGCCTTTTGAGGAGGCTGTTCTGGCCACATCAATGTGCCCGAGGTACCAGACTAAAACTGCCCCTCTACCCCCTAAATGCCCCAGACTCTGCGTTCTGCCCCAACCAAGTTCCCAGAAACATTTGTCTTGCTTTATTTTTTGTTCATAAGCCAATTTGTCAACTCAAAGAAATCCCTCCTTTTAATAACAATGCTGCAGCTTGTCGCCAAGTTCTTACTGCATGACAAGAAATCACAGAATTTCAGGCCTCTCTGCTATGGCTAATAGTATAAACAGGGGAATCTCAGATTTAATGGAGTCCCGGTTTCCCACTCATGGACCCCTCAGCTTATTCCAGACAAGCACACACTCCCTCTGCAGGGTGAGGTAAATAACAGCAGCCTTCTTCACAGGGTCATTGGGATGTCCGGGGTAAAGGAACCTCTTCTACTTTGAGGGCCGCATGCCCTCGGTGTTTTATCTCTTG
This sequence comes from Podarcis erhardii, assembly GCF_964252035.2. NCBI lineage: Eukaryota > Metazoa > Chordata > Lepidosauria > Squamata > Lacertidae > Podarcis > Podarcis erhardii. Next base: position 35,236,467 of record NC_138514.1, on the reverse strand, counting down.
TTTCATGGGTTCCTAACCCTTTTTGAGCCAGGAACACCTTTGGAAATCTCACAGAACTATTGCAGTCACCGCAAATACCATATTTTTCGTCCTATAGGGCGCACCGGCCCATAGGACGCACCTCGGGTTTTATTTTGGGGGGGGGGGAATGAATTTAAAAAAATTATTCCCCCCCCCAGCCGCGGCTGCCACCCCAAGCCTTGCGCACACCTGCCCAAAGCATGGGGCGCCCTCCGGAGGGCTCCCCGTGCTTCGGGCTGCAGGCTGCTGCCAGCAAGCCTTGTGAGCCCGCGGGAACTCCTGCCGGGCTTGCAAGGCTTGCGGATAGCTTCCTGAAGCCTGGGGAGCGAGAGGGGTCGGTGCGCGCCGATGCCTCTCGCTCTACAGGCTTCAGCGAAAGCCTGCATTCGCCCCATAGGACGCACACACATTTCCCCTTCATTTTTGGAGGGGGAAAAGTGCGTCTTATGGGGCGAAAAATACGGTATACCGATTTCACAGAAGAAAAATTGGCATCGCTCAGAACACGCCAGGCGAGGTGCGTACGCATACCAAAACTGCGACTATTGAAGGTGGCATGAAACTGCTTTAAATATATATTGCGGATGAGGCCTTGATTTTGGACAGTATGCTGAGAGTTGTTAGGTGATCCCTATTCCCCCTCATCGGGCTATCATTCCCAGAGTGGTGGATCATTCAGTCCCTCTTCCCAGGGAACCTGGGGAATTGTAGTTCCGTGAGGGGAATAAGGGGTCTCCTAACCACCCTCAACAAACTACAGTTCCCAAGATTCTTTGGGGGAAGCCATGACTGTTTACAGTGACATCGTAGCACCTTTAAATGTAAGGTGTGGACTTGTGAAAGAAGAGTGGAAGAAATTTAAAGTTTATCTGCAGAAATATTGTAAAATTAAGGAATGTTAGAAAGATGTTGGGAAAAAAAATATGTGGTTTTAGTAGAAAAGGATTAAGTAAAAATGAATTGGTGAAAGAGAGAATGTAAAATTATAGTATATTAAGATAAATTATTAGGATAAAAACAAAGTTGGAAGGATTTGCTGAAATACCTAACTGAATTAGAATACAAAAATGGGAGGCGTGAGGAAGTCAAGGAAATAAGTGAATGTAAGTAAGTGATTTAAAGGTTTGACTTGTTATTTCTTTCTTTTTTCTGTTTTTTGATGTATTGTTTTTTCTTTTTCTTCTTTGACTGTTATATATATAATTTTTTTCTTTTTTTTCTGTAACCTTTAAAATCTTAATAAAAATTTATTTTAAAAAAATAAAATAAATGTAAGGTGTGGACTTGGCACCACGTTGAGGCTAAGTATTATTGTCAGCCTAAAAAACATGGTTTGTGACTTACTCATCGCTGGTAAATATATAAGCTAGGACGTCCTTTGTGGATGCCGTCAGGGTGCCCATCAGCAGGAAAAAAAACACTGGAGAAGATCAAAGAGAATTTATAAGTTTAAGTTTTACCCACTGAAATTAACAGACACCCAAGTTAGTCATACCCACTATTTTAAATGGGTCTACTCTAGGTAGGACTAGCATCAGACACAAGCCAGAGAGTACAAACAGAAGAAAGGTGGCAATCCCTGTAACTGTTGCTCTCCAAAAGGGTTAATGTTTAACCCTATGGTTGGCGCCCAGTTGTCCTGCAATGCCTTGAGGGGAGAAGTTATGGCTTTTGCCTTCTTTGTCCCAAGAAGGGTTAAAACAGGGGTTGGCAACCCTTCGGGGGGCCATTTTGAATGTCGAGAAAGCGATGTGGGAGCCAGTCACAAAATGGCTGCCAAGGGGGACATGGTATGAGATGAAATAACTGTGTTCCATTGCGGGGGGTTGGACTAGATGACTGCTCCCGGGGTCCCTTCAAATTCTGCAGTTCTATGAAACGAGAAGAGCTTGCTGATAAATTCCACGTAAAGGTAAAGGTAAAGGTAAAGGTAAAGGTAAAGGTAAAGGTAAAGGTACCCCTGACCATTAGGTCCAGTCGTGGCCAACTGTGGGGTTGCGGCGCTCATCTCGCTTTACTGGCCGAGGGAGCCGGTGTACAGCTTCCGGGTCACGTGGCCAGCATGATTAAGCCGCTTCTGGCGAACCAGAGCCGCGCACGGAAACGCCGTTTACCTTCCTGCCAGAGCGGTACCTATTTATCTACTTGCACATGACGTGCTTTCGAACTGCTAGGTTGGCAGGAGCAGGGACCAAGCAACAGGAGCTCCCCCATTGCAGGGATTCGAACCGCTGACCTTCTGATCGGCAAGCCCTAGGCTCTGTGGTTTAACCCACAGCGCCACCCGCGTCCCAAATTCCACGTACCTGTGCACAAAATGGAGACCACGAAGGATTTCCGGGCTTCCTCGAAGTTCCCAGCCCCTAAGGCGTTGCCCACCAGGACGCTAACGGATGCACTGATCCCAAACGGAATCTGGAAAGGACAGCGTTGCTTTTGACACCTTAACCCAAGCTTTTGGGATCATCGATTGTGTTTGTATGTTCACTGGAAACATCTCACCCTTGAGAAACCACCACCGCCCTGAAAAATCTCAAGCTGGCATTCTTCAAAACATACCCATGCTTCCTAAATAATATCATGGGTTACTTATGCAATGGGCAGTTTCTGCAACTTTTGCCCCACCCATATATATATATACATAAAATATATGATATACAGCACAACCCTGATCTCTGAGCAGCGAGAGAATGAAGGTCGATGGAGATTTCAGGATATATGGTTTTGTTTACACGTCTAGACAACCTGGGCACCGAATGCAGGGGCTCACAGCATGAACATCCCAGCAGATCGTGTTATAGCTCTGGGTCCAGCACAGAGCAAGACAAGCCTCTTTCCACCATCAGCCAAAACTCTCAAACACACATGCAGTCCCACTCGGCCCATCGTTATTATTATTCTAATTATATATCTATTTATACGCCCATGGGGACTCAAGGCAGCTTACAGACAGAAACAAGAATCACTAAAAACAAAGGGGGGAGGGAATCATTAAAAAGCAATTAAACACCAATAAAATTAAAACTATATACATGTATAAGGTAAAGGTACCCCTGACCGTTAGGTCCAGTCGCGGATGACTCTGGGGTTGCAGAGCTCATCTCGCTTTACTGGCCGAGGGAGCCAAAGATTGTCCGCAGACAGCTTCTGGGTCATGTGGCCAGCATGACTAAGCCACTTCTGGCGAACCAGAGCAGCGCACGGAAACGCCTTTTACCTTCCTGCCGGAGCGGTACATATTTATCTACTTGTGCTGGCATGCTTTCAAACTGCTAGGTTGGCAGAAGCAGGGATCAAGCAACGGGAGCTCACCCCGTCGCGGGGATTTGAATCACCGACCTTCTGATCGGCAAGCCCAAGAGGCTCAGTGGTTTAGACCACAGCGCCACCCGCGTTCCTATACGTATATGCATATATAAAAGCTATTAAAACAATACAAAGTAACTGCAATAAAACAACATCCATACTTCCCCAAAGTTTGCTGAAACAAAAAAGCATTCACCTGCCACTGAACCTATTGTTCTCCCTCCTAGGATGACTAGGTGAGATGGGGAAAAGTCTCCCCCACGTTGTCTCTATGGCAACACAGCTCTTTTGAGATGCTGATGAGGGCACTTCGCTGGCCATTATCTTACAAAGAAACTGGTCTGACCAGTTCAGCCTCCTCTTCTGCTCAGACCTAACCTGTACAGCAGAGTTTCCCAACCTTGGGTCTCCAGCTGTTTTTGGGCTACAGTTCCCATCATCCCTGACCACTGGTCATGCTAGCTAGGGATGATGGGAGTTGTAGTCCAAAAACAGCTGGAGACCCAAGGTTGGGAAACACTGCTGTACAGGATCACAGCAACCCAAAGGCACCGTCCAGACTTGCCCCACCCACCCACCCCAAAATGTAACACTATAATAATTTGTACATGATGCAGCTGAGGAGTAGGTCTTACCATGTAGGCGATTGTGGCCACTTCGTAAATGATGGATTGGCACGACAACTCTAGGACACCGAGGAGACCTGGGTGGGGGGGAATTGAGGGAGGAGGGAAGGCAGGACATGGGAATCAGTGACAGAGGACTGTGCTGAGCTTTAGACATGTACACATTCAAAGCATTCAGACATTCAAAACATTGCGGCCCTTAAGGCATCTCTCTCCAGCTCTCAGGAGTCTCCCCAAGAATGTGAGGTGCTACTGAGACAAACCCCTTTATAACCAGGGAGCAGGAAGTTTAAAAAGTAAAAAGTATCAGCCATATTTTTATTTTCTTGCTCTCCTGTTGTTTGGAAATAGTTTAATGCTGTATACAGGCTGTTAGTTATGTGAGGTGATATTTACTGTACTTTTCCATCTATAAGACGTCCCCATGTATAAGACATCCCCAGGGTTGTTGAGTTTTTTTTAGGGGGGGATTGCCGAAAATCATCTTCCCACACGCATCACAAAATCCGCCCCCCGTCTGTCCCATCGTTGGCAGAAGCTGCCAATCACCCGCCCAATTGCCGCAGCATCAGCCAATCAACACCACCCATTGATGCAGCAACCAATAACACACACAATAGCCACGAACAGCCGCAGCAGCAACCAATCAAATGTCCACCCTATTCACTACCCATGTATAAGACGACCCCCATTTTTTAGCATGATTTCTCAAGAAAAAAAACTAGTCTTATACACAGAAAAGTACGGTGTTTGTCAATCTAATACAGTGGACCCTCCGGATATGAATTAAATTCGTTCTGGGGGTCCGTACTTAACCTGAAAAGTCCGTAACTGGAGATGCCACTTCCAGGCTTGCCACGTTCGCAACCCAAAAGTTACGTAACTCGAGGGTCCACTGTAGTTCCATAGCTTTAAATGTCTGTAAGGTTGGTGTCCTTTTTTATTTTTCAGAATCTGTACTTGGTACAGTGGAACCGCATTTGTCAAACGTAATCCATTCTCGTAGACCATTCGACTTCTGAAACATTCGACTTCTGAGGCGTTTTTGAAAACAGAAGCAATTCCAGGTTTTTGGCATTTGAAAACCAAAACATTCGGCTTCCAAGACACTCGAAAACCGAGGTTCCACTGTATGTATTACTTTTTCTAATAGGAGGTGGTATGTATTATTTACTATTTGCATGATAAAATTCATTATATAAAATGTTAGCCAAGTTCTACATTTGACATTTTGAGCCGCAGATAATCTAAATAAATACTGTGTGTGTGTGTGTGTGTGTGTGTGTGTGTGTGTGTGTGTGTAAAGGAATAAAAAGTTAACAGGGCACTGGTTGTTGTCTCTGCCTCAGTTCCTGAGCTGCAATTGGTGCCTGTGCAATTATGTCACCAGCCGTGCAGATAGTTGGATCTGGATACAGTGGTACCTCGGGTTAAGTACTTAATTCGTTCCGGAGGTCTGTTCTTAACCTGAAACTGTTCTTAACCTGAAGCACCACTTTAGCTAATGGGGCCTCCTGCCGCTGCCATGCCACTGGAGCCCGATTTCTGTTCTTATCCTGAAGCAAAGTTCTTAACCTGAAGCACTATTTCTGGGTTAGCGGAGTCTGTAACCTGAAGCGTATGTAACCTGAGGTACCACTGTATTGTATTGTAATTGCCATGCTCCAATGTGATTGGCTTGGTCTTCTGGCCCCTCCCACTGCCCATGACACCTCCCCTCCCACTGACCTATCATAAAACTTCCGATTTCGAAGGTCCACCATTCGATGCAGGTCATGAGCATGCTGGGAACAGCTAAGGCCATAAACACGTCCCATTCCTGGAGGCATTCGGTGGACCACCCTAGGATTTGGAGAGAGCAGGGAAGAAAGGGAGAGAAAAACAGGGCAGATTTCAATTCTATTTTCTGATGAGGCAACATTTGTTATGTACGTAAAGCTGGCAAAGTCACTAAAATAATAGAGTCCCCAGAGAAAAGTCTTGCTAACGCTTCACTGAGGAAACTGGACAAAAGCAGCATATAAATTTGAAGAGAACCAAACATAGAGGTTTTGCCTTTTTAAAGCAGGTCTTGTGTACAGCAGAGATAAATTCAACCAAACAGAGGGGAGGAAACACCCTCAAAACTACACCTCCAATCAGAGCATGTGTTACCCCAGGGAGGATCATGCCCCTCTGCATGGTTGCTAAGCAACAGCTCCCCCCTCCCTCTGGGCTAGCTGCCTTTAACAGAATTAACCCTTGATTTACAAACTGAATGATCCCTGCGGTCGCACTTCCAACATGAAACTGGGAAAGGAAACTCAGAAGAGATGGGGGCGTTGGGAAACAAGCAGGTTACCTCCCCAGGTTTCAGCGTGAAGCTTTTTCCATTTGATGTACAGGAAGAGGGCAATGGCTTGCGAATACTGTGCGATAGTGTTGGCCCAGGCAGAGCCCCTGGAATGAGGAAAGGAGGGGGATTACAAATAAGCGAGGGCCAGGTTGGACACGTTACGAGGTAGAGCGTTGTAAAACGGTTGGCAACGTATGAAGTGGGGGGCCAGAGACCGATTTTTGGGGTCCTTCCTTGGCACCCACAAACCCTCTGATCCTGCCCACCCACTGCTCCCCTGGCCATGAAGTAGGAAAAGGGGGTGACATTCCCCCCTCGCTAGGAATTGAGAGAGTGACGCTCTTTCCCTCTTTCTGCTCTGTGGTGCTTTTCCTTTTTTTTATTCAATTTTTATTAGGAATTTAAACAAAGCATATTATTTAAACAAAGCATATTATCTTAAAACATAATCCTTAATTCCCCCCCATTTCCCCCCCCCAACTTCCCTCAGTTCCAATCCCTGATTTCTCTATAAATGCTATTCTCTGCATGCTACAAAGTTATATAGATCCTTAATTTCTCTAACTGCTTTTCAAGGCTCAGGTGAATTCGGCTGGATTTGAGTTAGACCCAAATCCTCTCTTATGGTGTTGTGTGTGTGTGTGTGTGTGTGTGTGTGTGTTGATCTGGGGAAGGAGGGAAGAGAAGTAATAGAGGAGAATGCCTTCCACAGCGTTCACACAGACACCCAAATGTCCCCACATGCCTACAAAGGTTGGCAACCCCCATAATTAGGCCTTAGGAGGTCACCCCGACTTTCTTTGTGCAGGCAGGAAGCGCCAACCCCTTCGCACCATTCGGGTCCATTCCCAAAAATCGCAATAACTGAGGGAATGAAAAAAAAGCAACACACACTTCATTGAAGGGCCGAAGATCACAATGGGTCTGTTGAAAGTGGTATAATTACCGTATTTTTCAGTCCCCCATGTATAAGGAAACCCCTTTTTTTGAACCCTTAAGAAATCAATATTTTAAACATCAAACTGAGCAACTTTGTTGAGCTTTATTGGAACGGAAATTGTTGTGTTGGGGTTTTTTTGGAGGTTTTTTTTGCAGCTTTCAACGCTACTGGTGAGTTGTGTTTCTTTTAACCACCTGGGTATAAGACGATTCGCAATTTTTTTACTGAATTTTTTTTTAGCAAAAAAACTCGTCTTATACATGGAAAAATACGGTACACCTCCTTCAAATTTTTAAAAAGCTAACCAGGGAAATTGAAGGGGAAATGCATTTAAAAATGTGGTGAAATGCAGGAAACAGGGACAAGGAGGAATGAGTGTTACTTCCACAGACATGATGGAGGCATTTAAGGAGCAAGTAAGACTGCCCCCCAACTGTCTTTTAAAGAGAGGTTCTTTCTGGTTGCAGATCTGGGCTTGCTGTCAAGACAACAACCTTGCAGAGACCTTGATTGTCCAAGAACGTCCCCACCCAAAACCCTTGACTTGATATATACGAACAAAGGATTTTGCAATTCATTCCTAGCGTTCCACCGATGAAAGAAAGAAAAAGGTGGGTAGGTGGTGCATTCAAAATGCAGGTTCGTCCTGCCACCCGTTCCTCATTTACCTAACCCCCATGTGAAGCTGGTAGAGGAAGACATAATTTGCAATCAGATTGACGATGTTCCCAGCAATGCCACACAGAACCTCAGGCCAGATGATCCTCTGAAACAAGATATTATTTTAGCAATGAGATGAACCAGGTGCTTTTTCATTGAGCTACCAACATTTCCCTAATACAGTGGTGCCCCGCAAGACGAATGCCTCGCAAGACGAAAAACCCGCTAGACGAAAGGGTTTTCCGTTTTTTGAGGCGCTTCGCAAGACGAATTTCCCCATGGGCTTGCTTCGCAAGACGAAAACGTCTTGCGAGTCTTGCGAGTTTTTTCGCTCCCCCCCCCCTTTTCTAATCCGCTAAGCCGCTAATAGCGCTAATCCGCTAAGCTGCTAATAGGGTTGCTTCGCAAGACGAAAAAACCGCAAGATGAAGAGACTCGCGGAACGAAGTATTTTCGTCTTGCGAGGCACTACTGTAATAATAATAATATATTATTTATACCCCGCCCATCTGGCTGGGTTTCCCCCAGCCACTCTGGGCGGTTTCCAACAAAGTATTAAAATACAGTGGTCTGTTAAACATTAAAAGCTTCCCTAAAGAGGGCTGCCTTCAGATGTCTTCTAAAAGTCTGGTAGTTGTTGTTCTCTTTGACATCTGGTGAGAGGGAGTTCCACAGGGTGGGCGCCACTACCGAGAAGGCCCTCTGCCTGATTCCCTGTAACTTGGCTTCTCACAGTGAAGGAACCGCCAGAAGGCCATCAGCACTCGACCTCAGCGTCCGGGCAGAACGATGGGAGAGGCAGTTGGAAAACAGGGACACTTGGTAGGGTCTGCACCCCTTAAACTGAGTCAGCCTATCTTGCTCAGTATTGCCTGCACTGACTGGCAGCAGTGGCTCCTCAAGGGCTTCAGTCGGGGCGGAGATATTCCCAGGCCTCCCTGGAGATGCTGGGGGTTGAAACCTTCTGCCTGCTCAGCCGCCTTTCCTGCCTTTATTTCCCCAACGAGAGAAAGAGCATCTTACCTGATTCTGCAGGTACCTCATCTGGATCTGGTAAATAAACGTTGCCTGTGGAGCAAGGAGGAATGAATACAACCTGCGATCCAAAGCAGGGGTGTGGGGGCAAATTAATGCTCTCTTCCCCCAGTGATGCATCTATCTTCTTTATACGTATCGCCTTTTCTCAGTTGCCCCTTTTGGAAAACAAACGGGGCTTTCGACAGGCGGCAATCCAACCAATGTAGCACCTGTGCTGCCTCGTAGAAGCAGAGGTAGCAGAAAGTTTGACCAGTTGGGTGACAGCCTGCCTTGCGGATATCTTCTAGAGGCACAAGAGGCCTGGAAGTGCCCCTCCAGGGTTTTTTTTTTAAAAAAATAATATTTATTCCAATTTTGAAGATTACAAAAAAGACAAACAATCCAAGAAAAAAAAAGAAAAAAGAAAAAGAAAAAACACACAAATCCAACCTTTACATAACTTTCTTTCCTTTGCTTATTTCCTTGACCTCCTCACACCTCCCTTTTTTGTATTCTAGTTCAATTAGATATTTCAGCAAATCCTTTCCATCCTTGTATTATCCTAAAAAAATTTATCCTGATATACTATATTTTTACATTCTCCTCTTTCACTAATTGCCAATCCATTTTTACTTAATCCTTTATATCATTTCTGCTAAGACCACATAACTTCATTCCAACATCCTTCTAACATTCCTTAATTTTACAATATTTCTGTAAATAAACTTTAAATTTCTTCCAATCTTCTTCCACCAACTCTTCTCCCTGGTCTCGGATTCTGCCAGTCATTTCCGCCAGTTCCATATAGTCCATCACCTTCATCTGCCATTCTTCCCGGGTGGGTAGATCTTCCAGTCCCGGGTGTCTTCCAATACTTTGCAATAAGTATTCTTGCTGCTGTTGTGGCATACATAAAAAAAGTTCTATCTGCCCCTCCAGGGTTTCAGGCAGTGGCCGCTTCCAAACCTACCTGCAGAGGACTGAACCTGGGGGACCTTCTGCAAGCAAAGCAGGTATTCCCAGCACTGAACTGCCACCCGTTCCACTTAAAAGACCCCACCGAGAAAATGAAAAAAAGCAGGATGGAATAGAAGACTTACGGGAAGCGCTGGGATGAAGATCATGACGTAAACCTGTGTGAGCCTGGAGCAATGAAAACAAACGAGCAAAGAAAACAAAACCCCAAAACTAGCAGTTTATTATCCTGCAGCTGATATTTGTTCCCATCCCTGGGGGGGGGGGGCATCCCATCATAACAGCGCAGAAGCTACCCCTCCCCGTGCCCTGCCAATGCCTTTATTTTCTGGCATTGCTGAGAGGTGCGTTTTCCTGGGAAGCCTTGTCAAGAAAAACAATTGCATGCCACAGCTATCCCAGAACCCCTCACTTCAAAGCCATCGTGACTGCAGAAAAGGGCACTCTAGCCCCAACTCTTTGTGTCCTCCCGCTTCAATCTCAGGGCACGTTTAAAACCCTACACCACTTTAAAGAACCAGGCCTCCCGCCCCCCCAAAGAATTATGGGAGCTGTAGTTTCTTATGAGTGCTAGGAGTTGCTAGGTGACCCCGGTTTCCTCCTCGGAACTACAGTTCCCAGGGTGGCTTAATCAATCAATCCTTCTTCCCAGGGAACCCTGGGAATTGTAGCTCAGCATCCTTAATGTACTACAGCTCCCATGATCCTTTGGGGGAGGCTCACCGGGCACCATCGCTATATAGCTTCAAGCACCAGTCGAAAACATTCTTTTTTTTTAACCAGACCTTTGCTGTTTAATGATCTAGGGTAGAGTTTCCCCAAACTTGGGTCTCTGGTTGTTTTTGGACTACAATTCCCATCATCCCTGACCACTGGTCCTTCTAGCTAGGGATGATGGGAGCTGTAGCCCAAAAAACCAGATGGAGACCCATGTTTGGGAATCCCTGATGATCTAGGGCTGTTCAGAGTGGGTGGCATGTTTTAAAGTATTTCTTTTTCTTCCTGGTTTCAACTTGTGGATGTGCTTGTTCGTTTCTGTAAGTCGCTTTGAGTTGCCTGTAGCAAAATAAATTAGTAGTAAATTTAATAACCACCACCACCACCATTTAAAGTGGTATCGTGGTGCTTTGAGCGTATGGTGCAATTGTGGCCTCTGTTTCGCCCTTGTATAACTCAGGAGACAGCAAGATGGTGGCAAAGCAAGAATTAGTTGGCTCTGCCTTTCATTGACTCTGCCTCTTCCTATCATTGGTTTTGGCGCCACCTGCTGTTCGGCTCCCGGCCTTCCGCCCTACCAGCCCGAGTGGGCACCAGCCACCTTTGGAAATATGGGGTATTGTGTGTGGACATGGGAAAGGGGGGAAATCGCATGCACAATGATCAGCCTCAAGTCCAATAAACGGCTGGGTGGAGGATTTCCCTTTTCTTTCTCCCCACCTGGAGACATCTGGGTCCTGTCGGATGAGTAAGAGGAGCTGCTCTGTGTTGACGAAGACGGCCCAGCAGGGGAAGCAGCAGAGAAGCAGAATGAGGATCCCCCGTTGCAGGATGGTGCCCACCCTCTTCATATTCTTCCCGCCATACGTCTGGGGAGCGGGGCGTGTGGGTGAAGGTCCCCAAAAAAGAAGAAGCATCATTGAAACTCTCCAACCTTTGGATACAAAGGTAACTCACAACAGGAGTTTTATTCAAATACTTCACTGCTCTGGGGTGTTCTAGAAAGAGAAGGCATTGTTTCTCTAGGTGAGGAGCCTGTGGCCCTCCAGATATTACTAGATTCTGACTCGCATAATAGATATAAAATGATAATTCCCTGGATGCCAAGATCCAGGTTTGGGGCAAGTACTCTTAAAGCATTGAAATAAAGGCTGTTCGAGCTTTAACATATGCCTTTGTGATTTCCACATTTTCCCCTAGCATAGAAAAAGACCACAGGTTTAGTAACTTTAAAATGTTTTACTTACAAACTCTCCAAAGGTCAAATTCATGTGCTTTTCCATACAGCATTGGGGGGGGAATGCACAGGCAGTAAAACTTCCTGTGAAAGTTCCTAAATTATCGGTATAGAAACTCAAGAATGGCTTGTGAGAGCTGTGCAGCTAAGCTGTTGCTCCAGCTTAGCCTCTTCACATGCTGAGCTTCTGAGCTAGACTGGGGTGGGAACAAAGACTTGATTACCTAGTTCCTCCTAAGGTGAAGGGGAGCGACCTAGTTAAGCCTAGCAGGACAGCTTACTCTATGGTCCTAACCCCTTCACGCATTGATTAGATTTAAGGATGTGGGTTATATGAGGCTGGTTATCCCAGAGTCAGTCCCACAAAGGCCAAAGGTCAGGGGAATTATGGGAGTTGTAGTCCAGCAACTTCTGAAGAGCTACAGGTTCTTGTAGCATTTTGCAAGCTTACAAATCATCTACAGAGTCTGGATTATAAGTAACAAATTTTACTTAGCTGTTTGCGGCTACTAAACTATACACAAAACTGAAACTAGTCCCATCTTCAGAGTTTCCTTTCCCTGCAGGTCTTACCCAGCACTGATTCCCTCCCAGCGACCAGCCTTTCAAAATGTTCAAGCAAGACACACCTTGACGCTGGCCTTGTCTCAGACTATGTTTCATACACCAGAATTCGAACACACAGCGGCAGCCAGCCATTACTCACCTGTGATATTAATGTATCACAAGCTGAAGACAACCCAAATCCCACAGAGATGCCTGTTACATTTATAACCTAGGGACCATCAGAGAGGGGAGAAATTAAGAGGCAGACAAATCGAGGGGTTATAATGTTGAATGCTAGAAAGAATGGCACAATCTTATGGTCTGGAGTCTTCACTGCGAGAAGCCAAGTTACAAGGAATCAGGCAGAGGGCCTTCTCGGTGGTGGCACCCGCCCTGTGGAACGCCCTCCCACCAGATGTCAAAGAGAAGAACAACTACCTGACATTTAGAAGACATCTAGAGGCAGCCCTCTTTAGGGAAGCTTTTAATGTTTAACAGACCACTGTATTTTAATACTTTGTTGGAAGCTGCCCAGAGTGGCTGGGGAAACCCAGCCAGATGGGCGGCGTATAAATATTATTATTATTATTATTATTATTATTATTATTATTATTATTATCAGAGGCTGTCTGCCTTCGAGCAGGATAAATTATTTGTTCATCAAGCCCACTATTGACTATTAAGAACATAAGGAGAGCCTGCTGGATCAGGCCCATGTCCCCTCTAGTCCAGCATCCTGTTCTCACAGGGGCTAACAAGATGCCTATGGGAAACCTGCAATCAGGATCCGAGCACAAGAGCAACTCTGCCCTCCTGTGGCTCCCAGCTCCTGGAATCTAGAAGCATCACTGCCACCCATAGCCATCTCTTCCTCCATGAATTTGTCTAATCCTCTTTAAAGCCATCCCAGAGTGGCTGGGGTATAAATAGTAAATTATTATTATTATTATTATTATTATTATTATTATTATTATTATCAAAGTGGATGGCCATCACTGCCTCGTGTGTTCCGTAGTTTCACTGTCAGCTGTGTGACAAAGTCCTTCCTTTCATCTCTCCTGAATCTTCACACATTCAGCTTCATTGCGTGTGCACAAGTTGCAGCGTTATGAGAGAGGGAGAAAAACTTTTCTCTATGCCGTGAACAGGGATGCGGGTGGCGCTGTGGGTTAAACCACACAGCCTAGGACTTGCCGATCAGAAGGTTGACGGGTTCGAATCCCTGCGACAGGGTGAGCTCCCGTTGCTCGGTCCCTGCTCCTGCCAACCTAGCAGTTCGAAAGCATGTCAAAGTGCAAGTAGATAAATAGGTACCACTCCAGTGGGAAGGTAAACGGCGTTTCCGTGTGCTGCTCTGGTTCGCCAGAAGCGGCTTAGTCCTGCTGGCCACATGACCCAGAAGCTGTACGCCGGCTCCCTTGGCCAGTAAAGCGAGATGAGCGCCGCAACCCCAGAGTCGGCCACGACTGGACCTAATGGTCAGGGGTCCCTTTACCTTTACCTTTATGCCATGAATAATTCTACAAACTTCTACCCTGTTCTCCTCTCACTCGACTTTTCTCTAAACTGGTAAGTCCCAAAGGCTGCAGCCTTTCCTCACAGGGAAGACACAACCACCCCTTAAACTTTTCAGCTGCCAAACTCTTCTCGGGGTTTCTCATGCTTCTTAAAGCTGAGCCACCTGTTTTCTAAACCGAAAAGCTCCAAATAAAATAGGAACATGGGAAGCTGCCCTATGCTGAATCAGACCATTGGCCTGGCTTGCTTGTCTACACTGACCGGCAGCAGCTCTGCAGGGCTTCAGGCAGGGGGTGTTTCCCAGACCTGGGCTCTGAATCTGGAACCTTCTGCACTCAAACCAGGCATTCTACCACTGAGCTAGAACCCATCCTATAAGAATGAGATAGAATTCCTCGTCATTCTAAAGCAAACTAATGGGTGATTTAAACAGGAGCATAGGAAACTGCCTTATACTGAATCAGGCCATTGATTAATGTCCATCGAGCTCAATACTGTCAACACTGACTCACAGCAGCTCTCCAGGAGATGCTGGAGATTGAACCCGGGTCCTTCTGCATGCAGAGCAGGTGCTCTATTATTGAGCTACAGCTCTTTCCCAAATTCAAGGCATGCTTTACTAATCCAGCCAAAGTGTGTGAAAGGCCAACAATGACCCTCTCTAGAAGGAGTCTTCTGCTCCCTTGTCTGGCTCTGAATGAGTCGTCGTTCTGGGCACACATCCTGATTGGACGTTGACTCATTCAGAGATGCAACGAGGAAACTCGGCAGAGGTCCAGGGACATTTTAAAACACATACGTACGCACACGCACACACACACACACACACACACACACACACACTTAAAAACACTCACCGCAATGGCAAGGGTGACAGAAGCCAGCTCAACCTTGCCAAGGTGGCCACAGAATATTGTGCTGACGACATGGATCATAAATACGAGTAACTGGATGAGTGTCTGTTGGGGGAAAACAATTAAAGGAAATTTGGAGACATATAACCCTAGAAACTGTCATATTGTGCTGGGAAGAATTTATAGTGCGGATTGTGGAAAATGGAATGACATCGTTGTGAATTTAGCGGTAATTAAAATCCTGCTGCCCACCCTTTAATATGGGCACCTTTAGCTTGGCAGCCAAACAGGCCTACATTTGGAAACTCGAGCAGCTAAATAGCTCAGATCTAAGGTCTTGAAATCAGACTTTAGATGGGAGTTATGCAGCAGAGTTCATCTCCATCAACTTAGCTCAGGGCTCAGCGAACTTTTTCAGCAGGGGGCCGGTCCACTGTCCCTCAGACCTTGTGGGGGGCCGGACTATATTTTTTGGGGAGGGGAGAATGAATTCCTATGCCCCACAAATAACTCAGAGATGCATTTTAAATAAAAGCACACTTTCTACTCATGTAAAAACACCAGGCAGGCCCCCAAAATAACCCAGAGATGCGTTTTAAATAAAAGGACACATTCTACTCTTGTAAAAACACGCTGATTCCCGGACCATCCGCGGGCCGGATTTAGAAGGCGAATGGGCCAGATCCGGCCCCCGGGCCTTAGTTTGCCTACCCATGACTTAGCTCTCAGCAATTTAACTGTGAGCAGCAAGGTCCATAGAAACATAGAACTGTAGAGTTGGAAGGGACCATGAGAGCCTCGAACCCACAACCCCAAGATTAAGAGTCTCGCGCTCTACTGACTCAGCTATCCCAGGTTGAACAGAGCGGAGACAAAAGCTGGCAGATATCAGCTTCAGATTGGGGCAGGAAGTTGTCTTGCCAGCACAGAGAACTGGCATCTTAACCACGGATTTGGGGTCTTACCAGCGGCCCTGCCAGCACCAAAATTTTCTTTGCTTCTTGCCAGAAGTTGGAAGGAATAAATCGGCATAATTGCCTGCAGCAACTTGGGGCGGAAGCCTGTGGTTCAGCGGCTGAATCCTCGAGGGATGTCTTCTTAGGGATGGACAATGCTCCGAGATCCATAAGCAGAAAGGGACCCTCTCTCCCGGGTGGATTCCTTTTTTAAAAAACAGACGCGCCTGATTTGTCTGATCCAAGAGGGCACTTGTCTAACAGCTGCAGAACGGACGTCACTCAGAAGCCGAATACTCGGACCTCCTTGTCCTCATGCCCCTACGATTTTGGGCTAAAGGGTGATGATTAAAGTCTCTCCCGAGCCAATAAAAGATGAAGGAGGGGCAAGCTGTTTGGGCCAGTCTGCCGTGAGCAGAGATCTGCAGGAGGCTGGCTCCGAGGACCTGGGGCATGTCCAAAGTAACCGTCACAAGACCAGGACATTTGAGAAGCTTTCCTCCACGCAAGGGAGAGCCAGCGAAACAGGATACATATATATATAAGACTTTTAATTCTGAGTCAGGCCCCACCATCCGTCAAGAATAATAGCGTTCCCTGAAGGCAATGCCCTCGAGTGCTGGAACTCGGAGCCTAATTCGGAGCAAGTGGCTAGTCCTCATGCCTGAGAAGAATCGGGGCAAGGCTTAGTGAAATGTCAGAAGCAGGTCAGGTCAGCATAGCTGTCAACTTTTCCCTTTTCTTGCAGGGAATCCTATTCGGAATAAGGGAATTTCCCTTAAAAAGGGGGGGAAACGTTGACAGCTATGGGCAGGTGGCGAGGAGGGAGGACCTCCAGCCAAGAGGAGATGAGGACTCTGAGCCCCGCTCAGTATTTAACAAGGCTGGAAGCAAATATATAGATATTTGCCTTTTTTATAGATAGCAGACCTTAGACGGGAGTTGGATTACAGCTGCTTAGCTCTCGGGAACAAGGTTTGCGGAAGCCCAGGACAAAGACAAAACGCGAAGAGTAGTGCAGTTGGAAATAATGGGCGCGACTAACTTGGGTCCATTAACTTCAGTGGGTCTACTCCCAAGTAAAACATGGTTGGATACAATCCACTGCATGTATGTGTGTAGGCAGACTGTGTATGTTTGTTACAGATAGGTAGCCGTGTTGGTCTGCCATAGTCAAAACAAAATAAAAAAATTCCTTCCAGTAGCACCTTAAAGACCAACTAAGTTAGTTCTTGGTATGAGCTTTCGTGTGTATCTGAAGAAGTGTGCATGCACACGAAAGCTCATACCAAGAACTAACTTAGTTGGTCTTTAAGGTGCTACTGGAAGGAATTTTTTTATTTTGTTTTGTGTATGTTTGTGTGTGTGAGAAACAGGGACTCATACAGAGGGTCAGCAACAAAAATTTGCAGCGTGGTATGCTTCTGTTCGGGACGCGGGTGGTGCTGTGGGTTAAACCACAGAGCCTAGGACTTGCTGATCAGAAGGTCGGCGGTTCGAATCCCCGCGACGGGTGAGCTCCCATTCCTCGGTCCCTGCTCCTGCCAACCTAGCAGTTTGAAAGCACGTCAAAGTGCAAGTAGATAAATAGGTACCGCTCCGGCAGGAAGGTAAACGGTGTTTCCGTGCGCTGCTCTGGTTCACCAGAAGCGGCTTAGTCATTCCTTCACATGACCCAGAAGCTGTACGCCGGCTCCCTCGGCCAGTAAAGCGAGATGAGCACCGCAACCCCAGAGTCAGCCACGACTGGACCTAATGGTCAGGGATCCCTTTACCTTTTTACCTTTATGCTTCTGTTCAGTGGGCCAGCCAGCCAGCCATGCCCTCTCTTCTGATGCTCCATTCCATTTAGCCTCCACACACAAAACTGGATTCTGTGACCACAGAGGATGCTCACTTTGTTCACCTGCCTGTTCTGGGCTACTTCCCCTCATAGGATCCTCCAACACCCCTTATACCCATTTTTCTCGTGGGTACCTTGTGGTTCTCCCAGGCTTGCTAACAGCACCCTTCCATGCAGGTGACCAGCCCCAGATTGAAGCAACTGGAGCCCCTGGACTGAGAGACCTTTAGAGGTCCAAACTTAGCAGCATCTGATCACGAGAAATAAAACCATGTTCTCTTCTTTACTGTTACCAAGCAAATTGGCCTAGGTCGTTAAATCTGCCTGTTTTTCAAATTGTTTTTTTTTTTTTTTTTTTTTTTTTGCAAGAGGCCAAGGCCTCCCTAGATTAGGAGGCCCTGGGCTGCGGCCTGCTCAGCCTGCACGTAAATCTGGCACTGGATGTGACTCCGTTTTAAGCTAGCTAGCTATGTAAAGAGGGGAAAAGAGCTCACTTTTTCAATACGCAAAGATGGGGAAGGTCCTCGTAATCTTGCTGGACTCCAACTCCCATCAGCCCCAGCCAGGAAGATCAAAGGTCAGGTGTGATGGGAGTTGGAGTCCAGAAGCCATTAGAGGAGTCAGCGGTCCACAAAGGGGCGCTGCTCTGCTTGGGAACGATTTGTGACAGGAACAGAGGAAATGGACTTAGACTGAGCCAGACCCATTGCTCCATCTGGCTCAGTGTTGTCTACACTGACTGGCAGCAGCTCTCCAGTATTTCCAGACAGGGAGCCTTTCCCAGCCCTGCTTGGAAATTGCAGGGGATCGAACCTGGGACCTTCTCATGTGCACTGTCGCCGGGTTCCAACTTTCCCCTTAGAAGTAAAAGCAAGGCGCCAGTCCTCATGATATCAGGTATTCAAAAGTAGGGAGTCCATGGCTTGGCTTTGGAAAAACAGTAGTACTTAGTTCATTGGGAACAAGTGCTCTAGGGTTTTAGATAGACAATGCATCCCCCGAGTTCTATCGGGAGATGCTGGGTGAAATAAATAAATTAAGGTCTTGTGTATATAATAAAGGTTCATAAATGTACCAAGCAAACACGTACATATATAGGCCACATGTCTGAAGCTGCACAGGAAAGCAGCTATGGAGCCATTTTGACTCCCAGGCTGACCAGGTGTATTCTCTGCAAGGTCAAATGGAGGAGCCTCCCTATTGCCTTTTCCTTCACAAATCCTCTCTTAAGGTTCAGTTACAGATAGGTAGCCGTGTTGGTCTGCCATAGTCAAAACAAAAAATTCCTTCCAGTAGCACCTTAAAGACCAACTAAGTTAGTTCTAGGTATGAGCTTTCGTGTGCATGCACACTTCTTCAGATACACTGAAACAGAAGTCACCAGACCCTTCTATATAGTGAGAAGGTGGGGAGGGGTATTACTCAGAAGGGTGGTGGGAATGGGTGATTGGCAGATAGCTGTGATGAGCCTGTTGACCGACTCTTAAGGACTCTTAAGACTGGCTAGGCTCCCCAGGGTATCAATCCAGTAAGCATTAACAGGCAACTTGCCAGACAGGAGATAAAACGACAGGAGAAAAACAACATTCAAATTTCTCCCAGTAGCACCTTAAAGACCAACTAAGTTAGTTCTAGGTATGAGCTTTCGTGTGCATGCACACGAAAGCTCATACCTAGAACTAACTTAGTTGGTCTTTAAGGTGCTACTGGAAGGAATTTTTTGTTTTGACTATGGCAGACCAACATGGCTACCTATCTGTAATTCAAATTTCTGTTTTAGACCGCCTTTTCTGTGATGTAGGTGTGATGCATCTGAGGGGTGGTCTTAGGTTACACCCCTTCTGTGATGTATGTATGATGTATCTGGGGGTGGTCTTGATCTACAGGGTAGCAATTTCAAAAGTCCATATAAAGCCTTGCACACCATTGTTCTGGGTTCCTCCTCCCTCCTGCGGGTGAGGGGAGCACCCTGTTGCAACAGATCAATAAAGATCAAGCTTAGTAGCTGCTTTGCTTCTCAATATTCTCTGGTTGGCCTCTGTTTTTTTCCTCCGACTGACGGAGAACCTACAAAGGACTCTAATAAGGGAATAAGGGCAAATTTTTGTTTATTTCAGAGGCAACCCAGCCAGATGGGCAGGGTATAAATAATGGGTTAGAGAAATTCGCAGAGGAAAAGGATATTGACAACTATCTGGATTCCAGTTCCTGCAAACCACAGGAAAGGGGAGGGCTTGTTCCCCCAGATCTGGTTTCCCGAGTTTCCTATGGGCATCTAGTCAGCTTCTGTGAGATCAGGATGCTCGACCACATGGGCCATGGGCCTGATCCAGCAGGATCTTCTACCGGAGACCTTTCGCACGCTGACACCCAACCCCCCTCCAAACGTGATACTGGAGCTGGTCCATAAGCCGCCTGTGTAAACGCCAGCAAGGGCCAATCTGTATTAATGTGCTCTTTGACCTGGATGTGTTAATGAATGGCCAAGTTCACTGGATTAAGGGAGGGCAAAGGCCGCATTTTGACACCTGAGCACCCCCCTCGCCTCCCCATTCGGTGCACAATCTGAAGTCTTGCAAGGGAATCCAGATTCCAAGGCCTGTAGGAATTGCCATACCAAAGCCTTGAAGTGGTTTGCATTCCCTCCTCATAAATTGGCTTCAAACGCCCCTACTTAGTTAATTATTTTTAAAATCTCTGTGCTGGCCAGCCATCCACGGACGCATCCAAGACAGGCTCGTTTTTGTCACTTATAAAATGCGCACCCTCCGTTTCATGCCTCCTGCAACTGGCGATCCGATCTTTGCTGACCTGGCGCCCTCTAGATGGGTTGGACTACAGCTCCCATCAGGGCCAGGGGCCAGCACAGTCAGGGACGAGGATGGGATTTGTAGTTCATTTTTTAAAAAATAATATTTATTAGGAGTTTAAAGATTACAAAAAGAAAGGGGAAAAAATAAACAAAACAATATAATACAATACCAAAAACAAAAACAAAAACACAACATAGAACATTGAATTAACAAAACAAAACAAGGACAATTAAAAAAAAATCCAATATTTTCAATCTTATCTTTCAATCACTTGTTTCATCGATTTCCTCACGCCTCCCTTTTTGTATTCCACTTCAATTAACTGTTTCAGCAATTCCTTTCCATCTTCCTCTGTTTTCTGTCCTGTAATTTATCTTAACATATTCTAACCTTGTTTTTTCCCCTTTAATACATTAACTATCTGTACCTAGTTCCTTATAACATTTCTGCCAAAGCCATATAACTTCATTCCATCATTTTTCTAAAGCTCATTAATTTTACAATATTTCTGTAAACAATCTTTAAATTTTTTCCAATCTTCTTCCACTGACTCTTCTCCCTGGTGAGGATGGGATTTGTAGTTCAAACCATCTAGAGCGCACCAGGATTTAGCTGGAGGTCGCCAACAGGATACCTTCTGGGTGTTGCTGTACTACAACTCCCATCCCTGCCTGACCATTGGCCCTGCTGGCTGGGGCTGAAGGGAGTTGTAGTTCAACAGTATCTGGAGGCAGCACATTGGCTCCTTGGCAGTTTCCTTGGAACTTGCGTGAATCTGGGTGCTTTACTCAGTTACTGCGTTATTTAGTTTACAGTGGTACCTCGGGTTACATATGCTTCAGGTTACATACGCTTCAGTTTACAGACTCCGCTAACCCAGAAACAGTGTTTCAGGTTAAGAACTTTGCTTCAGGATAAGAACAGAAATCGGGCTCCGGCGGCGCAGCAGCAGGAGGCTCCATTAGCTAAAGTGGTGCTTCAGGTTAAGAACAGTTTCAGGTTAAGAACAGACCTCCGGAACGAATTAAATACTTAACCTGAGGTACCACTGTATTTAGTTACTGGGTGATTTATTTAGTTACCCTTATGGTCTTGATCTATGGGCTACTTTTAAAATGAGGTTGCATTTTAAATTGCATTTTAACCTGTATTTTAAATTGTTTTCCCACCCTCTATTATGATTTTACTGCAATTTTACTGGTGTTAGCCGCCCTGAGCCCAGCTCTGGCCGGGGAGGGCAAGGTATAAATAAAATTTATTATTATTATTATTATTATTATTATTATTATTATTATTACATCCCATCTTTTTCCTCCAAGGAGCTCAAGGTGCTGTATGTGGTCGTCCCCCTTCATTTAACCCCCACAACAACCCTGTGAGGTAGGATAGGCTGAGAGGCAGTAGCCCAGTTTAATGGCTGAGTTGGGATTCGAAGCCTGGTTTCCCAGGCCCTAGTCCAATGCTCTAACTGCTATCCCATACTGGCTCTCAGTGGATGCTGGATTAGATGGGCCTTTGGCCTGATCCAGCAAGGGCTCTGCATCAATTCTTACAACCCTCTACCATGTCCTGCCTCATCAGGTTGTTGTACAAAAAAAAGTGTGTGTTGTATGGACCATCAGCTCCATTAGAAGCCTCTGGCAACCCTGAACTACGATTTAAGAACTGATGCCTGGGTTTGCTTTTTTTCCTCTGCCCTCCCTGCCCCTTTTCCTTGTGTGCCATTTTTGTTGCTGGTGATGATTATAAGCCTGTGGGGACTGTCTTTGCTTTCATTGATTTCAAGGCACTCTGGGAGCCTTCTTGGCCGAAAGAGCAGGCCACAAATCCTCTCAATAAATAAGCAAACGCTCAGTTAATCTTAAACAAGAATTGAGGAAATAACGTCTGGAAATCGATATTTTGGCTCTAAAGATTCCAAAAACCTCTCTGTTTGTGGACTGAAGTTAGCAGCAAAGCAAAGAGCGAGGAGCTGTCTCAGCAGGGGAAAGAGGAGGAAGAATCTGCTTTATTTTAATTGGCTGAAGAATAATGAGGGCAAATATTTGCAAGAGATTTGCAACCGGCAAATTGAGAAAAGAAAAATCCCCCAGTCGTACAACCCTGACCTTTTGAGGGCAGGTTTTCGCAGACATATTGCATCTGTCTTCCGTTGTCTTGCGTGAGAGAGGCAACTATTACTGTTTGTCTGCTTTAAGAGAGAGAGAGAGAGAGAGAGTTTATACTGCCAATATTTTAGGGTGTAATATAGCATATCCAGAGCTGCTTTCAAATGAATAGCTAGAGTCAAGCCTGTTGAAATCGACAGAGCTCAAAATGACTTCAGAAGAAATTGAACTGGGTTGAGCAATCAGGGATTGAACTGGGTACAGATTTTATTTTTTACTTTAAAAAAAAAAAGGTTTTCACAATATTATAAACAAACAAACAAATATATAAGACAAACAAACATAAATCACAAATCACATAAATCATAAGTGAAATTTACACTTATTAATTTTGTTAAATGACTTCCCTGCTTCCCCTTGGTTGAATTTCATTGCATATCCTTTTAACGGTTTCCCAAATCATAATTTTTATAAAATTTAACTTAAACATAAACATCCTTAAATCTTCACTTTATGAAATTAAACATATTAATTCATCACTTAAGATAAATAAAATCCTAAACCAATTAAGTATCTGCAAGCTGTTTTCAGTTAATTTAACTTAACATATTTAACTAAATAATCATTAAATTTAATCCACTCTTCCTGATACTCCTCCTCCTTCTGGTCGCGGACTCTTCCGGTTAGGTCGGCTAGCTCCAAAAAATCCATCATCTTCACCTGCCATTCTTCTATCGTTGGTAATTCTTGGGTTTTCCACTTTTTAGCTAACAAAATACGAGCAGCAGTAACTGGGTACAGATTTTAATAGACGAGCATCCCACAACTTATTGAATCTGGATTTTATTCCCGATGTCTGATTCCCAGCCTTTTAGTAATGTTTCCATAGGAAGTTTGCCTGATTCTTACCTAGAAATTATTCAGTGGTGTGATGTGATCCAATGAAATAGACTAGAGAGGGTTGGCTCCAGACTAACTCTGCGACTCTGATGGTGCTTACAAGGGAGTCAGCCTCATGCAACTGAGTGGAATGTCCTTTGGAGTAAACCCAGTAGGACTTACTTCTGAAATCAAAACCAGAATCACTTTTGTGGCACCGCCTTATAATCTGTTCAGCTTTCGCAGTTTTGTATTGCATTCCTTTGCATGTTGAGAGCATGTAAGCTGCTGGGTGTGGGCCGTGCTCATAGCAGTAATAAGAAAAATATAAAGATGGAAGTCAATATGACATAAGGGTGAAAGTATTGACCTTAGACAGGTTCAAACCCCCCCACTCCCAATGCGCTCTCACTAAGTGACCCTGGGCCAGTTTAAACACTCCCCTTTCTCTGAGCTTAACCTCCCTCACAGGGTTGTTGTGAAGATTTAAAAAAATCGTGGTGGGGTAACTCATGCTGCCTCAAACACCTTGGAGGAAAGGACAGGGAATATGAATATGAATAATAAATTTAATTTAATTTAATTTAATAATCATTTCTACTCATACATTTAATAATTCTAGTTGGTCTGCCGTAGTCGAAAGCTTATACCAGTAACAAACTTAGCTGGTCTCGAAGGTGCTATTGGAAGGAATTTTTTGTTTTTTGTTTTTACATTTAATAATGATTATTTAATATTGCATTTGGATTGTTGTGACCTGCCCAGGGACTTTATGGTGAATAGCAGTAAATTAATATTGATAATAATAAAAATAAAACCAATTATCATAAACTTCATTTATTCCTTTGATAATCATTTTTAAATATCGTATTTTAATTGTTGCGGTGTGCCCTGGGGCCTTAGGGTGAAGGGCAGATAATAGAGTAAATCAATTTGAATCAACATTGCTATTGAATATTTTGTTTTAATGGTTGTAACGTGCCCTGGGTGAAGGGCTGGGCAAGTAATTAATTAATTTACAACAACAACAAAATAGGAAATCCATCATAAGAATGACCCCGCCCGCCCATCCGATTTGGGGGTCCGGGGTGTTCCCCCCTCCTTCCCTCCCGCGGCGCGCGCGTCACCGCCGGCTCCGCCCAATGGGGAAGGGGATTCCCCTCGGCGCGCCCGCCCCCCTGGCCCGCCTGCGCTGCACGTGGGTCCGCCGCGGAGCGATGCTTCGGCTGGGCTGGACGGCGCGGCCGTTGGCGCTGCCGCTCGGAGCTCCTGCTGCTGCCGCCACCGCCGCCGCTGCTGCTCCCTGGCCCCGCCGGGGAGGAGGACGATGCGGAGGCTGGAGGAGAAGCGAGGCGCCGAGGGGGACGAGCCCCAGGAGATCCGGCCGCTGCCTCCTCCTCCTCCTCCGCCACCGCCGCCCT
Organism: Podarcis erhardii; assembly: GCF_964252035.2. Lineage (NCBI taxonomy): Eukaryota > Metazoa > Chordata > Lepidosauria > Squamata > Lacertidae > Podarcis > Podarcis erhardii. The sequence goes on along the minus strand of NC_138514.1, from coordinate 35,211,695 downwards.
CGCCCTCCTGCTGCGGCCGGAGCCTCCGCCGCCTCGTCCCCGTCGGCGCCTGGCGAGAGGCCCGCGAGCTGGTCCAGATCGGCGGCCCCGTGGTGAGGAAGGAGGGCAGGGGGGGGGGACCCGAAGGAGAACCGCGATCTCTCTCCCGCGGGGCGGGGGGGAGGGCAGCGGTGGTGCAGTGGTTAGAGCACCCTCGCAGGGTTGTTGTGCGGGCGGAAGCAGCAGGGTCAACGATCGTCAGGATCAATGAATGCGGCGGAGAGACTGAGAAATGAGAGATCAGAGCATAGCTGTCAACGTTTCCCCTTTTTAAAAGGGAAATTCCCTTATTCCGAATAGGATTCCTCGCAAGAAAAGGGAAATGTTGACAGCTATGGGTCAGAGAGAGATCTGGGGAGAATAAAATGGGAGGGAAGGAGAGAGAAAGGGGAGGAATAAAAATATGGAAAGCTGAAATGGCTTTGAATCTAGTGTTTCGTTTACCGCCAATTGCATTTTTAAAAATAATTGTTTCTAACTGTTTTGACTGATAAATCTCACTGTTCCGTTGTTTTCGCAAACCGCTCTGAGTTTCTCCCTCTCACAATCAAGCAGTGTATAATTTTTATTTGAAAGACGGAACGAAATAATGGGGTTGTCTCTGACCAAGCTTAACCCCGTCAGAATGGGTGAGTCAGCCGTGCCCCTTCGTTTCAATGGGTCTACTCTGAGTGAGCAGAGCCAGTTGGATGCAACCCGCAGGAGATGTACTGGGAGGCGTGGGGTGAAAGTGAAGGGACAGGATACCCAAATCCTGTCTGTGAAATCACCCCCCCCCCCAACAAAAGAAGGATGAAGGATGAGAAAATGGGAGGGAGAAAAAGAAAAGAATGAAATGAGAGGTGAATAGAGGAAAGGCAGGAGGAAGGGAAGAGGAAAGAAGAGGAGGGGAAGGAGGAAATTGAGAGACAGAACTGCACTACGTCCTCAGAAAATAGAACAAGGTTCCAGTCCTCATGGTTCTGAACAAAGGGCTGATTTCAGTTGAACTGCCTTAAGCTGAGTCAGTTCATTGGTCCATTTAACCCAGTGTTGTCTGCACTGACTGGCAGCAGCTTTCCAGAGTTTCAGGCTAGGGCACATTCCCTACCAGGAAATGCCACTGGAGGTTGAACCTTCTGCATGCAAAGCAGGTAGTCTTCCCCACAGCTGTGGTCTCAAGAGACCCACCCTATCTTGTCCTTGCCCAAAGGTGGACTCACCCCTTGATAAGGGAAGGGGGTCCAAAGTCTGAGCTTATTGGGGCCCAGAGACCCTACCCTGAGCCCTTTTTACGACCCGCTAAAAACTAAAGTACACATTTCATTTTCCGGCTCAGCCTTGTGACCTCTTGCACGAAACCTTACGCGAATGGCTGTTTTTAAAAAATCTTTATTTTTGCATGGAAATTGGCGCATGATGGAACTGAAAGTGCTTTTGTTTTCTTAAAAAGGAGATTTTCTAATCTGCCTTTCAGGGCAGGCTCCTTTGCCAAGACCTCTCGCACCAGAACAATACAATATAGACAAGACCCACCCAGATAAAACCACGAGGCAAAGCTGAAAACATTGTTTTATCCTGCATTATAGATCCTGCACTGAATTGAAGGCGGAGGGTTAGACTAGATTAGGGGTGGGGGGTGGGGATATCAGGCCTGGGGGTCCGGATGCGGCCCTCTGGCTCTCTCTTTCTGGCCCTTGATGTTCTCCTCGGGTCACGCCCCACACTTTCTGCCTTTTTTGAGTTCTTTAACTGTTTGGAATGTGTCCTTGAATTGGAAAAAAATAAAAAACCCGTTTGTTTGCTTGGATGGCGAGATGTGTGTGAAAACCTCTGGCTTCTGCACGGCTGAAATGTGTAGCCTATAGTACAAAAGTAAGGCCCCCGTCTTCACAGTGCATTTAAAGCTGTATCATACCACTTTCATAGAATCATATAGTTGGAAGGGACCCCTAGGGTCATCTAGTCCAACCCGCACAAATCTCAACTGTTGAACTGCTCTTACTGTCAGAAAGTTCTTCCTGATGTTGAGTCAGAATCTCCTTTCTTGTAACTTGAAGCCATGGGTTCAGGTCCTAGCCTCCAGAGCAGGAGAAAACAAGCTCACTCCACCTTCCATGTGATAGCCCTTAAGATATTTGAAGATGGCTATCATATCTCTTCTTAGTCTCTTTTCCAGGCTAAACATACTCAGCTCCTTCAACCACTCCTCATCAGGCTTGGTTTCCTGACCCTTGATCATCTTGGTTGCCCTCCTCTGCACACCCTCCAGCTTGTCAACTTCCTTCTTAAATTGGGGTGCCCAGAACTGGACACAGTATTCCAGGTGTGGTCTAACCAAAGCAGAATAGAGTCAGACTATTCCTTCTCTTGATCCGCACACTAGACTTCTTCTGTTGATGCAGGCAAGAATAGCATTAGCTTTTTTTGCTGCTGCATCACACACTGGGCTCATGTTAAGCTTTTAATGATAATAATAACAGCATCTTAAAAAGCAGAGACATCACCTTGCCAACAAAGGTCCGTATAGTTAAAGCTATGGTTTTCCCAGTAGTGATGTATGGAACTGAAAGCCGGACCATGATGAAGGCTGATCGCCAAAGAATTGATGCTTTTGAATTCTGGTGCTGGAGGAGACTCTTGAGAGTCCCATGGACTGCAAGAAGATCAAACCTCTCCATTCTGAAGGAAATCAGCCCTGAGTGCTCACTGGAAGGACAGATCCTGAAGCTGAGACTCCAGTACTTTGGCCACCTCATGAGAAGAGAAGACTCCCTGGAAAAGACCCTGATGTTGGGAAAGATGGAGGGCACAAGGAGAAGGGGACGACAGAGGACGAGATGGTTGGACAGTGTTCTCGAAGCTACCAGCATGAGTTTGTCCAAACTGCGGGAGGCAGTGGAAGACAGGAGTGCCTGGTGTGCTCTGGTCCAGGGAGTCACAAAGAGTCAGACACGACTAAACGACTAAACAACAACAACAATAATTTATTATTTATACCCCACCCATCTGGCTGAGTTTCCCCAGCCACTCTGGGCGGCTCCCAATCAAATGTTAAAAACAATACAGCATTAAATATTAAAAACTTCCCTAAACAGGGCTTCTTTCAGATGTCTTTTAGAAATAAGATAGCTGCTTATTTCCTTGACATCTGATGGGGGAGCGTTTCACAGGGCAGGTGCCACCACCGAGAAGGCCCTCTGCCTGGTTCCCTGTAACCTCACTTCTCGCAATGAGGGAACCACCAGAAGGCCCTCAGTGCTGGATCTCAGTGTCCAGACTGAATGATGGGGGTGGAGACCCTCCTTCAGGTATACAGGACCAGGGCTTCCCCCCCGTCACGGCTTCCCCCAAAGGACCCTGGGAACTGTAGTTTGTTAAGGGGGCTGGGGATTATTAGGAGTTAGCCCAGTTTCCCTCACAAAGCTTCCATTTCCAGATTGGTTTAACAATAAGTCCCTCTTCCCAATGAACTACTTCCTGAATTTTATACGCTGCTTGATTGGAAAAGAAAAACCCCACCTCAAAACGGTTTACAAAAGAGCTAAAATGCTAACGTTATCGATAAAAAGAACTCAAAACAATCATTTAAAACATTTTTAAAAAGACGTTTGCTGGGCCACACAACGATGTCTCACTTTTTCTTTTCTTCTAAAATGAAAACACTGAAACTCCCATATTTTATTATTCTGCTCAGTTGCCTCTTAATCTAATATTGGCGTTGGCTGCTCTGATACTTGATTTCCGCTCCCCTTGGCTCCGCTGGCAAAGCAGCAGAGCTCTTGCAACTTTTACAAGGAGGACCTAGAACTGAGTTGTCCGCCACCTTTTCTTCGGCTTACTGGCCAGGGACCTGAGGTTTTGCAGCGAGCTGCTTGCTGGCCTGTCTGTTCAGATCCTGGAAGGCGTGTGTGCTTCGATTCGTGGCCCCCGCCTCCCCCACTGCTTGCAAAGGACCCTGGGGCTGGAGCTTGCTCAGTTCCTGGGAGGCCTGCTTATTTTGCAAGGAGCCTTGCAAAATGCTCTGGGCCGTAGATTCAGATTTGTTCGTTTGTGTGTGGTCCAGCACGGCAAACATATCCCCTTGAAATTAACTCGGCTAAAAAGATACAGTGGTCCCTCTGGTTACGTACTTAATTCGTTCCCGAGGTCCGTTCTTAACCTGAAACTGTTCTTAACCTGAATCACCACTTTAGCTAATGGGGCCTCCTGCTGCCGCTGCGGGATTTCTGTTCTCATCCTGGAGCAAAGTTCTTAACCCAAGGTAATATTTCTGGGTTAGGGGAGTCTATGAAGCCTATGTAACCTGAAGCGTATGTGCCTGAAGCCTATGTAACCTGAAGCGTATGTAACCCGAGGTAACACTGTACAACAAACACAAACTTAAAATTTTGAATTTGCTTGGCAGATCACAACATTTTTCTTAAAAAGAAAGAATGAAAGAACCTGGGGACTTGTGCATGCTGAACTTGAAAGTGCTTGTGTGTGTTTATGTGTGTGATCTTATGTTTGGATCAGCTGTCCTGTCCCTTTGGAACAGGGGGAGAGGGATCAGTTCCTTCAATCCCAAACAGCCTTTTGTTCATTGTCCATCTTGCAAGCATCTGACTTTGGCTCGGAAGTTCTTTGCTGCCAGATAATGGCACCTTTTGAAACTTTCATACCCTGGGGTTGAGGGTTTGTGTGTGTGTCTGAGGGTCTGACTCGTTCCTTGAGCACATGCTTTGCATAAAAAGTCCCAGGTTCAATCCTAGTTGTGTGGGGGAGGAACAGGACAAATGTGCGCTGCGATAAAATGTTGCAGCGTGAAGTGCTGCTCTTCCAGATTCTAGCCCCTCCCCCCATGAGAATTTAGAAAGCTGCCTTGTGATGAGTTGACCTTTTAGTCCATCCAGCACAGTACTGTCCACACTGACCAGCAGCAGCTCTCCAGGATTTTAGGCACAGTGTCTTTCCCCTAGTCCTGCTTGGTGATGCCGAAAATCGAACCCAGGACTGAGTTCAAACAGATGCTCTTACCACTGAGCTCTACTCCCTTTCCCCCTTCTCCCAACAGTCTATCAGCATTCCAGGATCGCCAAGCACACTCAGTCTTCACTGAGATGTTTTTGGGTCACCTTGAAATTTTGGGGAGTATTCTGCAACTCCACACAGCGCCTGAACTCTGGAAATAGCAGGAACATTGATCCTTAGGCTAAAGGAGCCAAGAATCTGACTTTTTAATATTGTTATTCGTGTCCTCTGCTGGGTTTCTCTATTGACGTGTTCCGGATTGGGCCATTCAGCTAACAGCACATTGCCTCTTCTCTACTTCCCCCCACCCTCCAAAAAAAATCCACATATTTGTGTCAGGGCATGTCCAGGATTAGAGGACTGCTGTCATAAACTTCTCCCCGCCATCGCGCGGTCAGGAAACAAAATGCTTATTTTCTCTTTCCCCTCCCAGATCCTTGTCAGGGCGAAAGATTGCTGCCCTGGGGTAGTGCCGAGCTTCGCATAAGCTGTGCTTGTTGGGACCTGTTCAGCTTCTCTTGGTGCTGTTCCCTAAGTACAAGAAAACACCGCTTTGGATCGGGCCCTGGTTCCTGGAACCGAAAGCCAGTTCAAACTCCACAGGGCCAAGATACACGGGAGGGGTTCTGCGAGCCGCGAGGGGGGAGTGGAAATTTTTTGAACCATTTTTTGGAGGAACATTGCAGGCTCCCTGCAGGTAGAAAGCTAGCTTCTGCATGACAAAACACCCGGGGTTGTTCCGTGCGCCGAGACCTTACGTTCGGGGAGGCGGCCTGTCCTCTCACTTTTTTAAAAAAAAGATTTTTATTGATACAACAAGAAAAAAGGGGAAAAAACACAAATACCAAATCACACACAAGAATAGCCATAGACACATAATTTTCTTAGCAAACAATAAAACATATATTGGTCTTAACACTAAAGACCCAACCTCCCGTCTATTCCATATTTCAATTTCATATTACTTATTGCCAATACACACTTTCATCATAATTAAACTTAAATAAATCTAATTTCTTATATCTACCTTGCAACTATTACTGAAGTTCCTCGAATGCTGCAACAGAATTTAAACTACTATATTTATTTTTCAGATATTCTTTGAAAACCTCCCATTTTCAAACAAATTCCTGTTTTGATTTATTCTTTATTTTTTCTGATAGACCATCTAATTCGGCATATTCTGTCAGCTTTTGGATCCAATCTTGTATAGAGGGAATTTCATTACTCTTCCATTTTGCTGCGATCGAAACTCTTGCTGCCGCTGTCGCATATAAAAAGATACCCTTCCTCTTTTGTGGAATATCCAAATCTATTATTCCCAGGAGGTAGGCCTCTGGTTTTTTATTGAAAGAGATCTTTAGCATTTTTTGCAGTTCTGCATGGATACTCTCCCAGAATACCTGTATTTTCCTACATATTCACCACACATGGTAGAAAGCTCCTCAGTCTCAGAGGCGGCCTGTTCTCATAGTGCTTTCCAGCAGATGTCCCCAATAGGAAGCCCTTGAGCAGGACACGGGTGCAAGAGCCTGTGGCTTAAATATAATTTTTATTAACAGGCCAAACAAATCACATCATTTCCAAATCACATTAGTTCCAAATTATACAGCCAGATTTTTAAATTTTGTTGGGGGTGCCCATACTCCAAGCTCCGAACAGGGGTCCAGACATCACTTATATTGCTGCTTTAATTAGACAGTTCTATCCAGTTCTGTCCAGATAGTCTCTTTATTACTTTCTTCATCTTCTTGTTGTTATCGTATATTCCTTTCTTTGCGATCTCTGATAATCTTCACAAGCGGGTTGGAAACAAACATCCTCTGTGTGGGTTTTACACTCTCCAAGAATCATATCACATAGGGACAGACACTATTCCACACCTCCGTAAAGAATTTATCCTCGGTCTGTCCATTAATTTTCCCCGGCTTGCCAAGTATATCCGAGGGCTCTGCCAGGCTTAGATCACATTCCATTCATCATTCACATTCCGATGATCCTGGTCCTCCTCCCCCCGTCTTTCTTAGACAAGCCTGTCTTAGCAAGACGCCATTTAAAACTGCGTCATAAAATTTTTCTCCGTTCTCTAATATTTACCAATCCTCTCTTTGATCCATAATTCACTCCGCACAGTTCTTGAGTTCCTGCTTGTGATTAATAATAAGCAACGATTCATCTTTCTAGGGTGGAGGGTTATTAATACTCACATAAGGCAAAGAAAAGAAAAGTTTTTTCCTCCACCCCCCTTCCATTTCATTCCAAACATACCAGTCTCTTAATGGTGGTTCATCACTTGATTTATTTGTCCCGCCCGTCGCTCCGGTCACAGAGATGCATTAATCAACAGTCTTAACTCCCGAACTTCGCTTGATGTATGTGCTTCAGCTTCTTTCCAATTATATATCTCCAATTATATTTTCGAGCTGAAGCGAACCAGAGCACGATTGGAGAAAGCGTCAGGAAGAGCCAACTTCACTGAGGGCTTGTGCCAAGTCACCGGGCACCCCCTTCTTTCGATTCTGAGGGTGCATTATGGACACCGCTGACAAGGCAGTCCCCCCCATCTCCTTGGGGGGTCGGGAAGGCTACATACTTCCCATAGCAGCCTCTTAATTACCTCGTGTGGGTCGGAGAGATGTTATTGTCGGCCATCTTGTACATATTTTAAAGCACTGCTGCCTCCAACCACAGAAGCAGAGAACCACCATGGCTAGTGGCAAAAGAGAGGCTTATCCTCCGCAAACTTGGCTAAGCCTCTTTTACAGACGTCTAAGTTAGTGGCTGCCACTCAGTGACGCAGCGTGGGTTGCCAGTGCCCGGGGCAAGGCAGATAGCATTGGCACAGTCTGCTAATAGGCTGGGACGAAGAGGCCACAGCTCAGTGATCTACCCATGTGGGAGTTTTTCCAAAGCCTGCAGAGGGCACCCTGGCAACCAGCCACCGCCCAAATCAACTCCTTAACCCACTCACGTGAACATTGGGAGAATTTCTGAGCGAGAGTATTGGAGTATTGAGGCTTGGAGTATTGAGGCTGTATTTTAATGTTTTAATGTTGTGTTTTAATGTTGTATTTTAATCTTGTTTTTAAGTTGTATTTCAATCAGTTTGTTTTATATTGGGTGTTAGCCGCCCTAAGCATGGTCTGGGCTGGAGTGGGCAGGGTATAAATAAAAATTATTATTATTATTATTATTATTATTATTATTATTATTATTAAAATTACAGGTGGTTAGCACGTTGTAGCAGGTTGGCCTGGATGACCCTAGGGGTCCCGTGGCACAGATTCATGCAACAAGGGGGAGGTTGAGCTGTGTTTTTATTCATTATTACCACTTCTTCTTTGCCTTCTGAAATTTTGCGCCTCTGAGAATATAAAATACGCAGGGGTTTACGTTATGCGAAACGAACGGGAAGAAGGGAAGCGACTGATATTTTAAGGTTGTTTAAATGAATATTTAAAATTGTAAAACAGAACATTTAATAAAAATTATGTCAAAAAAGAAGAAGAATTTTCTGTCCCGGGCAGCCGCCCCATGCTACACCACGGCCGCCAACGCCTCCTGCAGGAGTGAGTTCCGCAGTTTAATTGTGTGCTTGGGGTCGCAGAGATAGGATGCGCTCACGCCTTACCCTTCCTCCTTAGTTTGTGGCGCAGCTTCTGGGCTTCCTGATCAGCGTGGTGAGCTCCATCTTCTGCGGCCACCTGGGCAAAGTCGAGCTGGATGCCGTCACCCTCGCTGTATCGGTACGTAAGGAGCTGCCTTGCGCTCAGCCAGTCCCCTGTGCTGCCCCGCTCCCTGAGAGCTGGGGCAAGTGCAGCCCCTCTCGCTAAAAGCAGAGCCAAGATCCCAGTCCTCATGGTTCTGATTTCACGAGGAACGCAGGAAGCTGCTGACGCCGAGTCGGGCCAAGGGGGCGTCTGCCTCAGCACTGCCTGCACTGACTGGCAGCAGCGGCTTGCCGGGGTTTCAGCCCTACCTAGAAATGGCGGACATGCGGAACCTGGAACTCTGATCTTTCCCTTAAGAGTCAAGTGGCAGCTCCTCGTGGTTCTGAACAACGGGAGCTGATTTCGTTAGGAACCCAGGAAGCTGTCATATATCCTGAGCTGGGGCAATGGCCTATCTAGTGTTGTCTGCACTGGCTGGCAGCAGCTCTCCAGAGTTTCGGGCAGGGGGCGTTCCCAGCTGTAGCTGGAGATGCCGCTGGGGTCCGAACCTGGGACTTTTTGCGTGCCAAGCAGTTGTTCTTCCACTGACCGTGACACCCTCCCTTTCTCTCATCACTCCTGCCTCCCAGGTCATCAATGTGATTGGCATTTCCGTGGGCACCGGATTGGCATCTGTGTGTGACACTCTCATGTCTCAGGTATCTCCGAACATCGCATAGGGAGCTCCTCAGTACCACATCACATCTGACTTCTTCTACCCACCTAGCCCAGTATTCCCTGCTCTGGTTGGCAGCAGCTCCCCAGGCTCTTTCCCCCATCACCTGGCTAGCTGATCCTTTAAAAAACCCTCAAGATGCCAAGGATTATATTTCCCCGTACGGGGAAGTTTTAAACATTGGGTGTATGTCTTCCTGTGTTTTTATATTTTGTTGGAAGCTTCCCAGAGTGGCTGGGACACAAACAATAAAATTACAGTGGTACCTCGGGTTAAGAACTTAATTCGTTCCGGAGGTCCGTTCTTAACCTGAAACTGTTCTTAACTGAAGCACCACTTTAGCTAATGGGGTCTCCCGCTCCCGCTGCACGATTTCTATTCTCATCCTGAAGCAAAGTTCTTAACCCGAGGTAATATTTCTGGGTTAGCGGAGTCTGTAACCTGAAGCGTATGTAACCTGAAGTGTATGTAACCCGAGGTACCACTGTATTATTATTGAACCTGGCAGCTTCTGCTTCCAAAGCAAGGGCTCTAACCACTATGCCGCATGGCACACCCGGAGAGGGGTGCAATACGTCCCCGAGGAGGCCACCTCGCCTCTTATCAGAGATGCCTGGAGGGTTTCATCCTAATCCCCAAGTTTCTCCCCTTCCCCTGAGTGAATAACAGCCAAAATTGGGCAAAGCTTTGCAGCAGTGCAAGGAGCAGTGGCTGAATTAATTTTTGCTTTCCTGCTTTTTTAAAAAATCAGACGTACGGGAGCAAGAACGTGAAGCGTGTGGGGACCATCCTGCAACGGGGAATCCTTATCCTGCTCCTCTTCTGCTTCCCCTGCTGGGCCTTCTTTGTCAACACGGAGCAGATCTTGCTTCTCTGCAGGCAGGACCCAGAAGTCTCCAGGTTAGTTGCTTTCGCTCCTTGCATGCAAATGCACACACACACCTTTACAGCAAACATCTCAGGAGGGGGTGGGGAGTGGGGAACTGTGATCCACCCTTCGCAGCTTTTCCTCAAACCTCTTCCCTCTTCCCGTCTCCTGACACTGTTTTCCAAATCGGTTCCAAGCTCCTAGTCCTTAAGGTTTTCCAGCCTTTACGTGAGCGGCAAGTAAAACTGGAAAACTCCTCTGCTGAGGCTCTTTGCTCTAGTTATCTCCCGCTTGGACTACTGCAACACGCTCTACGTGGGGCTACCTTTGAAAGTGACTCGGAAACTGCAACTAACCCAGAATGCGGCAGCTAGACTGGTGACTGGGAGCGGCCGCCGAGACCACATAACACCGGTTTTGAAAGTCCTACATTGGCTCCCAGAACGTTTCCCAGCACAATTCAAAGTGTTGGTGCTGACTTTAAAAGCCCTAAACGCCTCGGTCCAGTATACCTGAAGGAGCGTCTCCACCCCCATTGTTCTGCCCAGACACTGAGGTCCAGCACCGACGGCCTTCTGGCGGTTCCCTCCCTGCAAGAAGTGAGGTTACAGGGAACCAGGCAGAGGGCCTTCTCGGTGGTGGTGCCCGCCCTGTGGAACGCCCTCCCACCAGATGTGAAGGAAATAAACAACTACCTGACATGTGAAGACATGTGAAGGCAGCCCTGTTTAGGGAAGCTTTTAATGTTTGATGTTTTTTCGTGTTTTTTATGTTCTGTTGGGAGCTGCCCAGAGTGGCTGGGGAGACCCGGCCAGATGGGGGGGGTATAAGTAATAAATTATTATTATTATTATTATTATTATTATTATTATTATTATTAAGCACAGGTTCTGAAGCAAAACTGTGCCACTGTGCAAGGCCCAAGGGCTGAAATCCTTAACACTTGCTAGAGCGCTATTCCTACTCAGAGCAACCTACTTTTGAGCAAGGATGCTCACACCGGTACTGTTAAGGAACTTGATTTAACCTCTTGTAGCTGCCCTGAGAATCTGGAAGGAAGCTGGGCAAAGTGTCAGCCTCCCATCAATCTGAGAAACTCACCTTTCCCAGAATCTTTTGTTTTTTAAAAAATCAGGCACTTCTGCACAAGTTTGGTCTTTGTGTCCTTAAGGACTAGGAACTTAAAAAGAGCTGATCCCTGGTTTGTAGTCGGTTTGTGCTTTTGAGTAATTCAGTTTGCAGGACACTTCCTGCACTTCCTACTATCACTCCCTTCTGTTCTCACGTTCGGGGCTTAAATCTCTGCTCCCCTTCCTGGGCTTTGAGAACTCCCTCTCCCCCTCTCTCTATTTCTCAAGAGACATCTTCAAGACCTCAAACCTTCCTTCAGGTGTGCAGAAACACCTGATTAAAAAAACCAAACATTTTTAGAACTTCTCCTCTCCTGGTTGCAAAAAAAAAAAAAGAAGAAGAAGATTGGTTTGGGGTTTTTTTTTGTTTTTTTATTATATTTTTTGTAACATATCATTTTCAACAGTAATTAAACATACTTTTACATCTTATTCAAATTTTTGACTTCCATCAAGCCTGTCTGAAAATTTTCCAATCTAATCTCTTAGTTTGCATTTCTTATCTTCCTTATTACATTTCAAACTCATAGCCAATATCTCTACCTTTTTCTACTTTGTAACACTTCATATATTTCTCCTTACAAAACTTCCTGTAGTCCTACTAGCGTAATTTGTTGATTACAGTTGCTCTTCAAATAATTCATACACTTCTTCCGATCTTCTGTAAATCTCTGGCCCCGCAGGTTTTGAATCCTTCCTGTCATTTTGTCCACTTCTGCGTAGTCCATTAATTTTGTCTGCCATTCTTCTTTCGTCCGAATTTCTTCTTGTTTCCATTTCTGGGCTAACAATACTCTTGCCGCAGTTGTTGCATATAAAAACAATTTAACATCTTGCCTATTAATGTCCTGACCTATAATACCAAGTAAAAATGCTTCTGGTTTTTTTAAAAAATGTATATTTCAACATGTTGAAAGTTAGAAGATTGGTTTGCTTTAGCTATAAACCAGGCTTCCTCAGCCTCGGCCCTCCAGCTGTTTTGAGACTACAATTCCCATCATCCCTGACCGCTGGTCCTGCTAGCTAGGGATCATGGGAGTTGTAGGCCAAAAACATCTGGAGGGCCGAGATTGAAGAAGCCTGCTATAAACCTAACCTGCAGGGCTGTTGTGAGGCTAAAGGGGGGGGGAGAAGAACCATGCACCCACTTCAAGCTCATTGGAGGTGAACTATAAACGGAATGATAGATGGATGAATAATGGCATGAACTGGAGCCTCCAAATCTGGGAGTCTACCTCTGGAGGACTATCTGCAGGGTTGAATCCTTGCTTTGGATTCTCCTAGACCTGCGAGCTTCCGTTGCAGCCAATGAACCCGTTAAGTTCCTATCCGCTGTGCCTGGGAAGAAGAATAAAATTTCTGTTGATGTCTTTCAGGTTGACTCAGGTTTACGTGATGATATTTATTCCAGCACTCCCAGTAAGTGTTGTTGTTTTTAAAATAAAAAACCCTCCCCTTCTTTCCTCTCTGCTCTCTGCACCCCTCACCCAGATTCCTTGTTCTCGTTTTCACTTGCCATTAAAACAATTGCAATTTCAGAAGCGCCTTAAATTCGCTTTGGGGAACTGTGTCTCAGAGATGGGGCTCGGATGTTAGTCCTTCATTTAGAAACAGATTCACACCCCGACGTTTTCCCATATACCGGTAGTTCTGGGCAGCTTCCGAAAGCAAGTCAAAATACACGGCAGGATTTTGAGGTTTGCGGGTCATGGCTATTGAAAGGTAAAGGTAAAGGGACCCCTGACCATTGGGTCCAGTCATGGCCGACTCTGGGGTTCTGGCGCTCATCTCGCTTTACTGGCTGAGGGAGCCAATGTACAGCTTCCAGGTCATGTGGCCAGCAGGACTAAGCCGCTTCTGGCGAACCAGAGCAGCGCATGGAAACGCCGTTTACCTTCCCGCCGGAGTGGTACCTATTTATCTACTTGCACTTTGACGTGCTTTTGAACTGCTAAGTTGGCAGGAGCAGGGACTGAGGAACGGAAGCTCACCCCGTCACGGGGATTCGAACCGCTGACCTTCTGATCGGCAAGCCCTAGGCTTTGTGGTTTAACCCACAGCGCCACCAGCGTCCCTGTCATGGCTATTTGGAAGCAGGCAAATCCAGGGAGGACAATGCTGTCGATGGGCACTAGCCACAATGGCTATGATCCGTCTCTGAGGTTGGAGGCAGCTGCCGGCAATTGCAAGAGGGTGGAGAGTTCGAATCCTGATTAGGGGCTTCCCACTGGGGTATTTGTTTGGCCTCCTAGGAGGCGAGAGAGGTCCCCCTGGGCTCTTCTGACAATCTCACAACCCGCTAATCCGACGACATGCTCTGTGGCATCCCAGTCCAAACTGGGAATTAACTGTGAATGCTGGGAATCATCTGGGGCAAGGGCAAAGGATTTTTCGGGCCTAGTTGCTCATGTCAAGCCACCGCCAAAAGAAATGTAATCTAACACGGTTCTGTGGTTTATTTCCCCCCACCCTGTCCAGGCAGCTTTCATCTATCAGCTACAAACCCGCTATTTGCAAAGCCAGGTATGGACCCATTCACCTGCTTAGGGGGAGCTTGGGGGGGGGTCATTGCTGCACCAAGGGGGTTGTGCAAACATTTCCTTTGGCATTTTGGACAGTCTGGGTAGTTGGCCTTGGTGAAGATTTGACGTTTTCATCCCAAAAAAGTTTTTGATCCGAGTTTCTACTGAAACGAGGCTGCATTTTAATGTTGTATTTTAATCTTGTTTTTAAGTTGTATTTTAACCGATTGTTTTATACCTGGTGTTAGCCGCCCTAAACCCGATCATGGCTGGGGAGGGCGGGGTATAAGTAAAATTTATGATGATGATGATGATGATGATGATGATGAAACGTGTTTTTGGAGTGGGGTGGGGCAGCTTCTCGTTTGATTTCTTCTTAGCAGCCTAACACAGTCAAGCACATTTTGAACCGTTAAAAGACTGCTGGGGGGGCGGGGCGGAGGCAGAGAGAGATGCTGGAGAGACTTTCCAAATCTTTTGTCAACCTTTCCCCAAAGGGATCCATGCCTGAGGGCAATTCCTCCGGGGTTTGGAGGTTGAGGGAGGTGGGGAGATGTAAACTTTGAGCCTTACCTGGGTGTGGGAACAGGCTGGCTGGCTGGCTGGGGTCGTGTGCTTAATTTCCCCTTTTTCTCCCCCCCCCCCCCGATCCCAGGCTATCCTCCTGCCCCAGGTGATCACGGGCGTCGTGGCCAATATCCTGAATGTGATCATGAACACCATCTTCCTTTACTCCTTTGGGCTGGGAGTGGTGTAAGTTCGGGGTTCAGGGTTCGGGTCTTGTTGCTAACACAGAAATTCCTGGACAGCTTGGGATCCGGTTTGCCCCTGCGTAGACCTGTAAGATCACTGGGGAAAGTTTTGCTCGTGGTGACCCCGCCACCTACAAGATATCATGGGGCTGCGACCCCCAAAATGGGCATTTCCCACCCTTGCCGCTGCAACAGGGGAAGCAACGGGCTGTTGATGCCCTCCCTCTTTGATATCCACTCTGTGAGCCATTTTGGTGTGGACGGGACTGGACTAGATGTCCTTCGGGGTGCCTTCCCACTCTACAATTCTGTGATTCTGTGACACGCTGGCTTATTTCAGTGCTAGGCAACCGGGGGCAGTGGGAGTGTTTTATCTGCTGCATTACGACCCGGGCGCACATGTCTGTGTGCATTTAAGGTCCCCATCCCTAATTTGCAGGTTGCCGTCTGATTGGATTTCACTTTGAATCCGATTTGATTTTAGGTTGCATTTTAACTGATTGCTTGATTTTATGGTAATATGTTACATATTTGATGTTAGCCGCTCTGAGCCTGGTTTTGGCCAGAGAGGGGCGGGGTATAAATAAAAATTGTTGTTGTTGTTGTTGTTGTTGTTGTTGTTGTTGTTGTTGTTGTTGTTGTTACTACTACTACTATCTCCTCCCCAATTTTTTTAAAAAATGAAAGTTAAGTTTCTAGTTCTCATGATTGCAAAGAAATCTGCTGCCAGCCCTGCCACCCACTCATAAAACTACATGGCAACGTGTTACTAGGACCACAACCGAACCTGACGGTCTCTCAATTATTCCTTCCTCCTAACTTGCTTCAATTTTCCCTCGCTCTTTCACAGGGGCTCTGCGTGGGCCAACACGCTGTCTCAGAATTTGCAGGCCCTCCTCCTCTTCCTGTATGTGTGGTGGAAGAAGATACACAAGGAGACCTGGGGAGGTGGTATTATTATTATTATTATTATTATTTGCTTTTTATTAAAATTTATATACCACCATTCCTCCAAGGAGCTCAAAGAAGGCCATTCTGTCTCTCCCCCCCCCCCGTTTTATTTCCTCTCAACAACCCTGTGAGGTAGGCTAGGCTAAGAAACAGCGGCCAGCCCAAGGATCACCCGGTGGCTGAGTGGGGTTTTGAACGGTGGCCTCCGAGGTCCCTAGTCCAGCACTATAACTGTGACACCCACCCCTGGGCTCTCTGCAAGGCGTTAAACCTGGGGATTATTTTTTAATTGTTGCCTTCGAGAAGGCAGCGTGGAAGGAGGGGAGAGCGAAACCCCTCTGGCAATGCCCTGTGCAGTTTGCGGGCGACAGTGGTGGGGGAAAAGCCTTTTAAGGGAGCCCCTTTGCAGTGATAGGTCAGGGTGGGTCACGTGACGCGCGGCCAATCAAAGCTTCTGGAATCTGGAAGCCTCTTTCTGCTGGTTCTTGCAGGCTGGACGCTGGACTGCTTGCAGGAGTGGGGCTCCTTCGTCCGCCTGGCTCTCCCCAGCATGCTGATGATCTGCATTGAGTGGTGGACATTTGAGATCGGCAGCTTCCTGGCAGGTGAGGTTAAGGCCGTGTCTCTGTCTGCTTCCCTGTCCTGCGTCTCCATTCCCCTGCTTCGTACCATGCCAAGTCAACAAACCGCAGTACCCCTTTCTCGCCATGACCAACAGCGGCACTGCAGAGTAGCACAGATCGGGCTCCCTGTTCCCTCAAGTCTTGCTGAGAACCAGTGTGGTGTAGTGGTTAAGAGCAGTAGACTCGTAATCTGGTGAACCGGGTTCGATTCCCCGCTCCTCCACATGCAGCTGCTGGGTGACTTTGGGCTAGTCACACTTCTCTAAAGTCTCTCAGCCCCACTCACCTCACAGAGTGTTTGTTGTGGGGGAGGAAGGGAAAGGAGAATGTTAGCCGCTTTGAGACTCCTTCGGGCAGTGATAAAGCGGGATATCAAATCCAAACTCTTCTTCTTCTTCTTCTTGCTGGTGCCCCAAACGCATCATTGCTCCCAGAGGCTAATCTTCCCTCTGTAGAATTACGGATCTGGCACAGGACACTTTAACTATTGGCGTCTCCTAAACTCAGATCCCCCTGGTATAATATTCCTAGCGCTACAAGAGTGTCACAAGTCTAAAATTGTCTATCCAAAGCTTCACTCTTGTGGTTTATCACCACAACAGCTACTCGCTTTGGGTTTTAGTAAAGAAAGCAGTCTAATTTGTCAGCGCCTAAATGATACTGAAGAGGGACGCGGGTGGCGCTGTAGGTCAAACCACAGAGCCTAGGGCTTGCAGATCAGAAGGTTCGTGGTTTGATTCCCCGCAATGGGGTGAGCTCCCGTTACTTGGTCCCTGCTCCTGCTAACCTAGCAGTTCGAAAGCATGTCAAAGTGCTAGTAGATAAATAGGTACTGCTCCGGCGGGAAGGTAAATGGCGTTTCCATGCGCTGCTCTGGTTCACCAGAAGCGGCTCAGTCATGCTGACCACATGACCCACAAGCTGTACGCTGGCTCCCTCGGCCAATAAAGCAAGATGAGCGCCGCAACCCCAGAGTCGGTAACAATTGGACCTAATGCTCAGGGGTCCCTTTACCTTTACCTTTAAATGATACCGAGTATCAGAACAACTTGGCCGCAATAAGGAACTTTTGCCCATGGTGTGACTATTTTCCACCTTCCCATTTCGACTCTCTAGCACCCAATCTGCATAACCTAGCAATTCTAAAATATAGATGCGCTTTTACTCTTGCAAGATTGAATGTGCTGCCCTCGGCTGGACTCGAGGGACGATGCCAATAGATTCGACATGAAAAACGCTTATGTCCCTGTGGAGATGGCAGTACCAAATCGGTGGCGCATGCCCTTCTGGCTTGCACTCCTTATAGACTTGAGGAAGGAGATTATCACCCCTTTTTTACTGTCCATTCCGGGTTGCCCAACCACTGCCCCAGTGTCCTTTCTTTTGGCAGATCAAGATGAGCAGGTGACAGCAAAGGTTGCAAGGTTTTTAGCTGGGGCAGTCAGAATAAGATCCGCTATTTGACTATTGATTCAAAACCCAAAAATGTATTTTATATAATTAACTTTTTATTTCTGTGCTTTGTATACCGTATTGTTGATTTCCTGCTATGGCCGATGGCTGACGCAAATAAAGATTCATTCATTCATTCATTCATTCTTGCTGGTGCAGAGAGTGAACTGTGTCCAATTGGACCAGGCCAGAACCTCCTACCCATTCACATGTCTGCCATTAAGTCTAAAGACCAGCATCTCCCATCTCCTTATTTTTGGCCTCTGATGACTCACCTGCTTTCAGTTCTCCTCCATAATTCCTCTGTGTCTCCTTTTCTTCCTCTTTCCTCCCCAAGGCATGATCAGCGTGGTCGAATTGGGTGCTCAGTCCATCATCTACGAACTGGCTACGGTCGCATATCTGGTGAGGAATTGAATTTCCTTGTACTGAGTGAGCCATTTTTGGCTAGAACTCGCCGTGCCATTATCTCTTCACTCGAGTCTCCCGTTTTTATAAAAATTGCTGCTATTGTTCCAGTGACACCTGTTTATTTTGAATTCTCATTGCAGGTATTTGTTATACCTTAGTGGTTTGCACAACTTGGACTTTTATACTTTGCAACACTATTTTGCAGCCCTTTTTTTTGGCATGAATCATCCCAATCAGAGATCTGCACTGATTCATCGCCAGGCCAAATTCAAGTTGTTGCTGTTGTTAATTAAATTTGTATACCGCCTGATACCCATAGATCCCAGGATGGTTCACAAAATAAAATTACAATATACCGTATTTTTCGCTCTATAGGGCGCATCTGACCATAGGGTGCACCTAGTTTTCAGAGAGGGAAATCAATGAAAAAAATACGATTCTCCCCCCCCCCCAGCTCTTGGCCAGTCAGTCCCTTCTCCCTCCTTGGGGAAAAGCCCCCAAGAGCGGCGCACTCTTTAAAGGCTGTGCAGCTCCTGCTGGCTTTACCAGGAGGTGGGGGAATTCCCCCACCTCGTAGAAAAGCCCGCAGAAGCCGCGCAGCCTTTAAAGAGTGCACGGCTTTTCGTGCTTTTGCGGGAGGTGGGGGAATTCCCCCATCTCCTGCAAAAGCCCACAGGAGCTGCGCACCCTTTAAAGAGCGCACAGCTCCTGCGGGCTTTTCGACCTTCCCGCTACCCCCCGAGCCTGTGGGGCTGGCGGTGGGGGGAAGCGCTGCTTTCCCCCACCACCAGCCTCAAAGACCAGACTCTCCTGGCTTCAGCGAAAGCGAAGCCTCCGGAGCACAAGCTTCGGAGGCTTTGCGTTGCTATTGCTGAAGCCAGGGAGCCTGCATTTGCTCCATAGGACGCACACACATTTCCCCTTAATTTTTGGAGGGGAAAAAGTTTGTCCTATAGAGCGAAAAATACGGTAAAAAGCACAAAATACGTAATTAAAATTAAAACAAATACTGTTGGTATATAAAACCCTTAACAGCTTGGGACTAGTTTACTTGTGGGAATGCTTTACTCCCTATATGCCCTTCGATCTGTAGAACTGGCACAGCTACACTCATTTCAAACTTTTAAGAGATTGTTCTTTTAGTGTGGCATCACCTACCCTTGGGAACTCCCTGCCTATAGACATCGGACAGTTCTTTCACTGTACACATTTTGGTGCCTCCTCCAAACGTTATTTTAGGCAAGCCTGTCCAGTCCTGTAGAATATTGACCTGTGTTTTAATCTGGTTGTTTTTTTAAAAAAAGTTTTTTGTTGATTTTAGTTATTTTTGAAGCTTTTAAATAGCTGTTTTTAACTGGGAGGAGGGATCGGTTGCTGAAAATTTCATTGCTTTGATATTTTTGTAAACCGCCTTGCGGTGTGTGTGTGTGGTTTTGTGTTCCATTTTAAAATTCAGCGGTATATAAATTTTACGAAACAAAATAAACGTGCTTACTGAATAGGCATCACCACACACTTTGGAGTAAACATCCCTAGAATTGCACTGTTGCGGCCATCTTCTCCCTCCCCCCCCCCCCAACACACAATTTCAAAAAAGAAACTCTCCAAATACAGTCACACCTCAGGTCACGCCGCTTCAGGGTGCGTTTTTCCAGATTACGGACCCGCCGAAATCCGGAAGTACCGCAACGGGTTACTCCCGGGTTTCGGCAGAAGCGCCAAATCGCAACCCGCACAGACGCACTGCTGCAGGTTGCGAATGTGCATCCACTGTCCTTTTTTTTAGCCTTAAAGGGGCTGTTGCTTTCGCTCCTCGCTCCCTTTGACTGCAGAATATTTTGCTCCCTTGGTTAATCCCCTCTCCTGTCCCCCCACCAGCTACCGCAAGGCATGAGCGTTGCCTCCAGCGTCCGAGTGGGGAACGCCCTGGGGGCTGGTGACGTCCAGCAAGCCAAACTGTCCTGCATCACGGGGCTCCTCTGCACGGGTGTGTATGTCTCTTTAAGGCTGTCCCAGTCCCTCTGGCAGTGGGCGGAGCTCTCTTTCCCAGGAAGGGCTCATCCTTAAAGGGGCAGCGTCCCCTAAGCTCAGGGGCAGAGAACCCTCTATTCTCACAAGCATATTCTCTTATTCTCACAAGCGACCTTCTGGGGGCCGTGTGATAGTGATGGGAAGGGCCAGAGACAAAGAGATCAAGAGAGAGAGGGTGAAAGAACAGGTGCAAGGGGTTTCTACGCACCCATTCCTATTGGCCGTCCTGCAGAACCATCTTGGGAAAAGGGGCGGGGCTTGCGGAGGCGGGGCCTGGAGTGTCCCAAGGGCCGGACAGAGAGCCACGGAGGGCCGCATTCAGACCTGAGGTCCCCCCACCCCGGCATGAGAGATTTGCTACCTCTGAGGCACATTCAGACCATTGCCAGAGGAGCTCTTTAAATAGTGTTGCATTTGTTAATGTGTGACATTTGAGTGTATTTTTGGTCTTTGTTGGAAGCCGCCCAGAGTGGCTGGGGAAACCCAGCCAGATGGGCGGGGCACAAATAATAAATAAATTAATTATTATTATTATTATTATTATTAATAATAATAATTTAAAAACGCTTCTGATCTGATCTCTCTCTCCTGTCCCAGGTGTGTTTGCTATGGTGTTTGCTGGCCTCCTGGCAGCCGTGAAGGACGTGGTAGCCTACGTCTTTACCAGCGACAGGTAGGTCATTCAAACCCGGAGCAGGAAATTCTTTCAGCATTGATCTGGGCAAATAGACGAACTGCTCAGAGATCCTCAACTTAAAAATGGATCATTCAAAAGAATGTAGTATAAACACCAACAATTGGGAAACACTGGCCTGCGAATGCTCCAGTTGGAGAACAGCCTTTACCAAAGGTATCATGGGCTTTGAAGACACTGGAACTCAGGACGCAAGGGAGAAACGTGCTAAGAGGAAGGCACGCTTGGCAAATCCACAACTCCTGCCTGGAAACCCATGTCCCCACTGCGGAAGGACGTGTGGATCCAGAATTGGCCTCCACAGTCACTTACAGACTCACTGTTAAGACCACGTTTAAGGAAGACAATCTTACTCAGCTACAAGTGGTCGCCAAAGAAGAAGTTTAAACACAAAATGCATTAAAAGAAGGACAAAACAGCAACCAATAATACATAATTATGGTGGAGAAAATTACACAAAATTTGAGATTTTGACAGGGACTAGAACCTCCAAACCCATATTTATTTGATTTGGCATTCTTTTATTACAACAGAGACATCTTTTTCAAAGCAACCCTTTTGTAAGCCTGGCAAATGCGAAACTATATTTGATGATCTGATAATGCTGATATTCTTTACTGGGACTTGGTTATTTTAACCCGTTTTAAACTGGGCTCATCCTACATGCCTATTTTGTAGCTTTGTTTTTCATCTTTTAAATTTTTTCTGTTATTGTTATCTCTGTTTTATATATGTTATAAAATGAAACAATGCTTTTTTTAAAAAAAAAACCTCTACCAAAAAAAAAAAAAGCTCACCTTCTTTCCCTGCCCGTTCTCAGTCTTGTCTTTGCTCCCCGACAGAGAGATCATCGCCCTGGTTGCCAAAGTGATGATGATTTTCGCCCCTTTCCATCTGCTGGATGCAATAGCGGTGAGTTCAGTACAGCATGAATTGGTACCCAGGGCTCTGTGTGGCTGCAAACCCCGTAGTTCCACTAGTAGTTCCACTAGGGGGCAGCACAAGCACAGAATGTGGTTCTTCCTTTTCCTGTTCTCACGTTTAAAACTTAGCAAGCTTCTAGACCTCATGTTCGTAAACATATTTTTGAAGACATTTGCCCAGACAATCTCAGCTGCCAAATAAAGCTTTCCAGGGTTTGAAGATCTAGTTTTTTTATTGTCCTTTGGGTATTCTCCCAACACTGCCCCGGCCCCAGCAAGCAAAAATTTATCACAAATAATTTTCGGATGGAATGTAAAGGGAGAGGAGTTGTTCAAATGGATTCAGCTTGCCTAATATAAGGAGCTTTCCTGTTAAAATTATTGGACTTAGCTGAGGTGGCAAAGTTGGCGTGTTTAATCAGAGAAAAACATTTTTCAATATTTACGAAAGATTGGAAACCCCTTATAGACTATATGTGAAAAAGAAAATGGAACTGTTGATATCTGAGTTAGAATTAAACATTGGTTTATAGAACCATTGAGTCTTATCTTGGAGTGGATGTTTTAAATAATTTTCTATATATAGCTGACAGATGAAGAATCGGAAGTTCGTTCTTTCTTTTCCCCCTTCTCCTTTCTTCATTTTGGTTTGTGTTTTATTTGGATTACAGTGGTGCCCCGCAAGACGAACGCCTCGCAAGACGGAAAACCCACTAGACGAAAGGGTTTTCCGTTTTGGAGGCGCTTCGCAAAACGAATTTCCCTATGGGCTTGCTTCGCAAGACGAAATGTCTTGCGAGTTCCTGCGGGTTTTTTCCCCTTTTTCCCCCCTTTTCCTAAGCCGTTAAGCCGCTTATCAGCTAATCCGCTAGAAGCCGCTAAACCGCTAATAGCGCTAATCCGCTAAGCTGTCAATGGGCTTGCTTCGCAAGATGAAAAAACCGCTATATGAAGAGCCTCACGGAACGGATTAATTTCGTCTTGCGAGGCACCACTGTAGTTTTTTTTTAACTTTGATAAAAAGATATTGGATATTAATCTCTGTATTTTTTTCAAACTTTAATATTTATTTATTTTTAAGAAAAACCCCCAACCCTTTGAGGTAGGCCAGGGTCTTGACGCTCTCCCACGCTGACACTGTTGCTGAACTGGTATAATTTTAGCCCCCTCTCCTTCTCATCCCCTCTCCAGGCCACCTGCGGCGGAATACTGAGAGGAGCTGGAAAGCAGAAGATTGGGGCCATCGCCAATGCCATCGGCTATTACACCATTGGGCTCCCCATTGGCATCACACTTATGTTTAGGTACAAGCTTGGAGTGATAGGTACGTGTCTCAGCAGGCCAATGCCAGCTGATGTTGTCAGCTAAAAAAAAAAGAATTTTTTTAAAAAAAATTAATACCTGCTGGTCATTTTTTTCTAAGAGACATCAAGGATTGTGTGTGCTTGTTCACCTCTTCCCTCCTCATCCTGTTTTCCTTTTGTGTTGTGCCTTTTTTTTTTATTCTAAGCCTGAGGGCAGGGACTATTACTCACTCCAGGAGCCGTGCTGATCGAAGAGCAGGATATAAATGCTTTCAACAAATGGGGGGGGGGGGAGAGCAAGGCCTTCGTTTGGGATCTGCCACTAGGTCCCTTCACTCAGCTGTCTCCAAGATTGAGCCAGTCCAGGTGGGGAGAACCTGTGGCTCCTCCAGATGGTGCTGAACTACAACTCCCATCAGCCCTAGCAAGCATGCCTAATGACCAGAGATGATGGGAGCTGTAGTTCAGCAGCATTAGGCAGGCCAAAGATTCCCTCACACCTTTGTATTTATTATAATAATAAATAATAAAATTTTATTTATATCTCGCCCTCCCCAGCCAAAGCCGGGCTCAGAGCGGCTAACAACAGTAAAATAATACAACATTCTAAAATCAGTTCATTATAAAATCAGTTCAAATCAGATTAATGGCAACCATTGGGCTAGAGTTCTCTGAAGATTGCCAAAGGAGGGGGTCAGGCTGTGCCTTGGCCAAAGGCCTGGTGGAACAGCTCCATCTTGCAGGCCCTGCGGAAAGATGTCAAGTCCCGCAGGGCCCTAGTCTCTTGTGACAGAGCCTTCCACCAGATAGGGGCCATAGCCGAAAAGGCCCTGGCTCTGGTTGAGGCCAACCTAACCTCCCTGTGGCCCGGGACCTCCAATATGTTATTTGAAGACCGTAAGTTTCTCTGTGGGACATACCAGGAGAGGCGGTCCCCTTAGGTACGAGGGTCCTAGGCCGTATAGGGCTTTAAAGGTTAAAACCAGCACCTTAAACCTGATCCTATACTCGACTGGGAGCCAGTGCAGCTGGTATAGCACCGGGTGAATGTGATCTCGCAGCGAGGACCCCGTTAGGAGTCTCGCTGCAGCATTCTGCACCCGCTGGTGTTTCTGGGTCAGTCTCAAGGGCAGCCCCACGTAGAGCGAGTTACAATAATCCAGTCTGGAGGTGACCGTCGCGTGGATCACAGTGTCTGTGTATTAGGATGCTGCCTTATGCCAAGTCAAGTTGGACAACCCAATACTACCTGCTCTGACTGGCAGAGCACCACTCACTTTGGGAACTGCTGATTTAACATTTGTTGTAGTTCCAAAAACACCTGGGGTGAAGTGCACCAGGTTTGTTTGTTTTTTAAATGATTTTTATTGGCTTTACATATACCGTATTTTTCGCTCTATAACACGCACCTGACCATAACACGCACATCATTTTTAGAGGAGGAAAACAAGGGAAAAAACATTCCGAATGAAACAGTGGCTGTATCATTTTTGTGCTTCATGCTGTGGCCACAGACATGTGATCTGATGGTGAATTTGGGATGACCCAATGCAAAAATCCTGAGAATTCCTGTGCATCCATGCTTTGTAACCACGTTTTTGCACCATTGCAGCCCCAGGCAACAGTGGGTGCGTGATTTTGGGGGGGCAGGCTGTAGCCATGGACATGCTATGTGATCTGATGGTGAATTTGGGGTGACCCAATGCAAAGATCCTGAGGATCCATGTGGATCCATGCTTTGTAACCACATTTTAAGTGGCGAGGGAAGGAAAAACACAGAACGGACAAGGAGCACGAGAGGGGTGTGCAGAGAAGCAGCTGGCTAAGAATGCAGGAGTGGGGTATAACTGGGAGGGAGGAAAGGAAGGCAAAAGCCAGCCAGCTCGCGCGCGCTCTCTCTCTCTCTCCCTCCTGCATGTTATCCCCTCTGCTTGCCTGGAGGGGAGGGGCTTTCCCTGCTCTTTGTTCCGTTTGAGCAAACACAGCAAGGAAACAGAGGTGGGTGGGCAGTAAGACCCTGAGGCAGAATGCAGGAAAGCAGCCGCTTCCTCTTTTCAGGGTTCCCTTCTCCAAGACGCGCAATTTGATTTTTGCCTGCTTTTTTGTGCCTCCCCTCGCACCATTTGGCTCCAGGGACCACACATTCGCTCAATAACACGCACAGACATTTCCCCTTCCTTTTAGAAGAAAAAATCTGCGTGTTATAGAAGGAAAAATATGGTAATCAGGTTATGTAACATCAGATCCTCTTATTTTATCTCTTTGGCTCAACTGAGCCTGACGACTTCCTCCCGTCTGGTGGTTTACAACAGGCACCCCCAACCTTCGGCCCTCCAGATGTTTTGGACTACAATTCCCATCATCCCTGACCACTGGTCCTGTTAGCTAGGGATCATGGGAGTTGTAGGCCAAAAACATCTGGAGGGCTGCAGGTTAGGGATGTTGAATGGTTTCTTTATATTTTTTTTAAATAATTTTTATTGATTTTCACAAACATAACAAAATTACGGTAAATAAAACAAACTTTTACATTCAATGTGTTGAATGGTTTCTTTAAATATTAAGGTTCATCATTGTTTCACAAGATGTGTGTCTCTTTAAAGGCCAGAGCAAATAACATGACCTAGTTTTACAGCTGTGAAGCAGTATAGCAGGTGATGTTAAGTTGTATTAATTAAGCTGTGTCAGCAATTAGGTATTGTATATAAAGAACAGCATGTAGCTCTCTCAGTCCCCTGGTGAATGGGATGGTGGATGGGTCATGCTTATTGATATAATGTAATTTAGTGTAAAAGGGGTTTTTGTTTTTGTTGTTAAAGCCTAGCAAAAATTACTTTTGCGTTTCGTGAATGTGTGGTCTCCCCAGCATGCCTTTTGCAGCGCAACTAATCTGCAAAATAACCAACAGGGGATACCTATTTTACAAAATTAAACTTTGCATCTTTACATTTCGCTTTGTTTCCTATCCTTGTTATATCATTATAGTGGTACCTCGGGTTAAGTACTTAATTCATTCCAGAGGTCCATTCTTAACCTGAAACTGTTCTTAACCTGAAGCACCACTTTAGCTAATGGGGCCTCCCACTGCTGCACGATTTCTGTTCTCATCCTGAAGCAAAGTTCTTAACCCAAGGTACTATTTCTGGGTTAGCAGAGTCTGTAACCTGAAGCGTATGTAACTCGAGGTACCACTGTACCTAAAATATTAACTTACTCAACCTGAATATGTAGCAATTTCCTCTTACAAATCTTCAGATAGCCCTGCTATAATGATGTTAACTGCTTACAATTGTCTTTCAAACATAATATAAATTTGTTCCAGTCCTTTTGGAATGCTTGGTCTCGCTGGTTCTGAATTCTTCCCGTCAGTTTTGCCAGTTCTGCAAAGTCCATGATCCTGATCTGCCACTCTGCTTTTGTTGGGGTGCACCGGGTTTGGGAAGCCTGACGTGTACACAGAATAAATAAATGCTCTAACCCTACTGGACGGTTCAGGGACGCAGGTGGCGCTGTGGGTTAAACCACAGAGCCTAGGACTTGCCGATCAGAAGGTCGGCGTTTCGAATCCCCGCGACGGGGTGAGCTCCCGTTGCTCAGTCCCTGCTCCTGCCAACCTAGTAGTTTGAAGGCACGTCATGTGCAAGTAGATAAATAGGTACTGCTCTGGCGGGAAGGTAAACGGCATTTCCATGTGCTGCTCTGGTTTGCCAGAAGCAGCTTAGTCATGCTAGCCACATGACCCGGAAGCTGTACGCTGGTTCTCTCGGCCAATAAAGCGAGATGAGCGCCGCAACTCCAGAGTCGGCCACGACTGGACCTAATGGTCAGGGGTCCCTTTACCATTACTAGATGGTTCATCTAAGGGATTTTGTTCTCTTTCTCTCTCTCTTTAGGCCTGTGGACGGGGCTGATCGTCTGTATCTCCCTCCAAGCCGCCTCTTTCCTGGTCCTCGTCCTGCGAGCCGACTGGAAAAAGGCCTCGGAAGAGGTGAGGCTCGAGAGCACCGGTTCCTTTGGTTTCCCTAAGTGGGCGGGTCCCAGCACCCCCAAGGGTAAAGTAGGCACCTCATGGAATCATAGAGCGCTAGAGCTGGAAAGGGACCCCCAAAGGACTTCTAGCTCAACCCCTTGGAAAGAAACGCGGGGGAAGAATCCTTGACGGCTGGGCACCCAACCTCTGCTTAAAAGCCAGAGGAGATCGTCTGACAGCTTCCAAGGTTGTCCGTTCCTCTGTTGAATGACTCTTATCATCATTCCTGATGTTTAGAGAAAATCTGCTTTCTCGCAACTTGAATCCCTTGCTTCGAGTCCTATCGTCCGGAGCAGCAGAATAATAATACAGAGGACGCTCGGGTTGCGAACGTGATCCGATGCACATTTGCAACCCACAGTGGCGTGTCTGCGCATGCACGGGTTGCGATTCGGCACTTCTGTGCAAAGCGTGATTTAGTGCTTCTGCGCATGTGCGACCGCCAAAACCCGAAGTAACCCGTTCCGGTACTTCCGGGTTTTGGTGGGTGTGTAATGCGAAAAAACGCAACCTGAACCCAAGGTATTAATGCACGTTTTTGAACGTAATCTGTTCCGGAAGCACGTTCGGCTTCCAAAACGTTTGACAACTGAGGCGAGGCTTCTGATTGGCTGCAGGAGCTTCGAGCAGAAGCCTGTTGGATGTTTGGCTTCTGAAAAACATTTGAAAACCGGAGCATTTACTTTCCGTTTTTTGGCATTCGGGAGCCAAAATGTTCCAAAACGGAGGCTTTCGGGATCCGAGGTTTGACTGTAACAACAATAGCATCATCAATAGTAATTTAATTGTTTAAATGCTGTCCATCTAACTGGGTTCCCCCAGCCGCTCTGTGCAGCTCCCAACAAAATATTAAAAAGAACATGTGGTCTGAGAGCTGTCCAGAGTGTTTGGCTGCTGCTGGGTTGATGCAAAACACATAAAAGACAAATATCCTCTTCTGCCATGGCGGGTGCTGAACTCTCGGCCTCACAGGAACTCTTCCTTCCTCAGTTCCCCGAAAGAGACGCAAAAGGTTTTTGTGTGTTTCTTGGGCTCTGCTTTCCTTCAGAAATTTCACACCCCAGTTTGTGGTTTTAAGGCAAAGGTGTGTTGTCGAGGTGGAAAAAGTGCCGTTCTGAAAACGAGGAAACCTGACGATCCAAATTAAAACGTTGGGATTCTGCTCCCGGCTTCCAACTGAGAGGCAACGGGTTGCGGCGAGCTTTGCTCAGAAGTTGGAAATTGAGACCCCTAAACTAGCCGTGCCCATTATTCCCAGCGGGACTAGCATGGGAGGCAGCCCTCGGAGGAGACGTACTGAAATTAGCTGGCCCTAATTAGACGAACCCATTAACTTCAAGGGGTCTACTCTAGGTAAGATGAGAGCTGGACGGTGCCCAGTACAGTGGTACCTCAGGTTAAGTACTTAATTCATTCCGGAGGTCCGTTCTTAACTTGAAACTGTTCTTAACCTGAAGCACCACTTTAGCTAATGGGGCCTCCTGCTGCCGCCGCGCCGCCAGAGCACGAGTTCTGTTCTCATCCTGAAGCAAAGTTCTTAACCTGAAGCACTATTTCTGGCTTAGTGGAGTCTGTAACCTGAAGCGGATGTAACCTGAAGCGGATGTAACCTGAGGTACCACTGTACTTTTCAGAGAGATGTGCAGTTGTGAAAGTATTCAGGCGTCTAACGAAGGGCGACTTAATGAGCCTTGATTGGGATGTCATGGGAAATGTGTGCTATGGATGTTAACCCTGAGATCTCTCCTCTCTCTCCCCCCCCCCAAAAAAATCCCAAATTTTTCATCTCCTAGGCTCAGAGCCGAGCAGGGCTGACAGCCAGACTACAGACCGGCAGTTCTGAGGACATTTCTGCTAATAAACCGGTGCCTTTAGGTAATTTTTCAATGGGGGTGGGAATGAATGGGGTTGAGAGTATGATATATATATTTTTTTTTGGGGGGGGGGGGAGATGAATGGGGCTGGGAGGGATTCCTTTTCCCGCTTTTCCCCGATTATATAAACGTCAGGTGGGGCACAGAGGAGAGCGGAGCCTGCGACATTTTCCCACCTTCGCCGCATCAAGCAGTTGGTCCCTTACCTTTCCCGCCCTGACCTGGCCACAGTGATCCATGCGACGGGCATCTCCAGGCTTGACTACTGTAATTCGCTCTACGCGGGGCTGCCCTTGAAGCTGTCCCAGAAACTCCAGCGGGTGCAGAATGCTGCAGCGAGGCTCCTCACGGGGTCTCTGCCATGGGAGAATATTCACCCAGTGCTTTTCCAGCTGCACTGGCTCCCGGTGGAGTACAGGGTCAGATTTAAGGTGCTGCTTTTGACCTTTAAAGCCCTTCACGGCCTAGGACCCTCGTACCTACGGGACCACCTCTCCCGGTATGCCCCACGGAGAGCCTCAAGGTCCATAAATAGCAACACCCTAGAGGTCCTGGGCCCTAAGGAAGTCAAATGAGCCTCAGCCAGAGCCAGGGCCTTTTCAACACTGGCCCCGGCCTGGTGGAACACTCTGCCTCATGAGACCAGGGCCCTGCGGGATCTGATTTCTTTCTGCAGGGCCTGTAAGACAGAGTTGTTCCGCCTGGCCTTTGGCTTGGAGCCAGTTTGATTCCCTCCCTCTTTCTTTTTTCTTTTTCCTTTCTCCTGTGATGAGGCTGTATTTTAATATTTTAATGTTTCAATATTTTAATGTTGTATTTTAATCTTGTTTTTAAGTTGTAATCATTCAACTTGTTTTTAATTATTGCTTATTATCCACCCTGAGCCCGGCCTTGGCTGGGGAGGGCAGGGTATAAATAAAAAATATTATTATTGAAGTTTCGCTTTTAAAACTCAGTTCCTCGCAAGACAGCTTGATCACCATGACTGCTCTTCCCTGTGCGATACGTGGCCCGGGGCAGGTTTCCAAGGGTTAAGTTCCTAGAATTGTGGGGTTGGATGGGGCCCCCGGGGGTCATCCGGCCTAGCCCCCTGGCCATGCCGGAATCGCAGCTCAGGAATCGCCGAGAGATGGCTCACCCTGGCCTCCACTTTGCCTCTTGACCCCCTCTGCTTCTCCCTCTGTTTCTGGACTGCTCTCTGCCACGGCCTCTTCCTGCTCACAAAGCCCTGTTCGGATACCTCCTCCTCCCAATCTTCTCCCTCTTTGGGCTCTGAGCCTTCTTCCCTTGGGGGATCCCCAGATCATTCCCCACATCTCTGCGCCCAACCAGACAATGACATACAGCAATGAAAGGGGTGAGTAAGATTGAGAAATAATAATAATAATAATAGTATTTATTCATTCATTCCCCACCCACCTGCCTGGGTTTCCCCAGCCACTCTGGGCGGCTTCCAGCAGGATATTAAAAACACAGTAAAAGATCAAACATTTAAAACTTCCCTAAGCAGGGCTGCCTTCAGATGTCTTCTAAAAGTCAGATAGTTGTTTATTTCCTTGACATCTGGTGGGAGGGCGTTCCACAGGGCAGGCGCCACCACCGAGAAGGCCCTCTGCCTGGTTCCCTGTAACCTCACTTCTCTCGGGGAGGGAACTGCCAGAAGGCCCTTGGAGCTGGACCTCAGTGTTCAGGCTGAACGATGGGGGTGGAGACGCTCCTTCAGGTCTACTGGGCCGTTTAGGGATTTAAAGGTCAGCACCAACACTTTGAATTGTGCTCAGAAACGTCCTGCGAGCCAATGCAGGTCTTTCAGGACCGGTGTTATGTGGTCTCGGCAGCCACCCCCAGTCACCAGTCTAGCTGCCGCATTCTGGGTTAGTTGCAGTTTCCGAGTCACCTTCAAAGGTAGCCCCACGTAGAGCGTGTTGCAGTAGTCCAAGCAGGAGATAACTAGAGCAAAGAGCCTCGGCAGAGGAGTTTTCCAGTTTTACTTGCTGCTCACGTAAAGGCTGGAAAACCTTAAGGACTAGGAGCTTGGAACCGATTTGGAAAACAGTGTCAGGAGACGGGAAGAGGGAAGAGGTTTGAGGAAAAGCTGCGAAGGGTGGATCACAGCTCCCCACTCCCCACCCCTAAATAGGGCTGCCCTCAGATGTCTTCTTAAAGCAAGATAGTTGTTTATTTCCCTGACATCTGCTGGGAGGGCATTCCACATGGTGGGCGCCACCACCGAGAAGGCCCTCTGCCTGGTTTCCTGTAACTTTGCTTCTCGCAGGGAGGGAACTGCCAGAAGGCCCTTGGAGCTGGACCTCAGTGTTTGGGCTGAACGATGGGAGTGGAGATGCTCCTTCAGGTCTACTGGGCCGTTTAGGGCTTTCAAGGTCAGCACCAACACTTTGAATTGTGCTCAGAAACGTCCTGCGAGCCAGTGCAGGTCTTTCAGGACCGGTGTTATGTGGTCTTGGCGGCCGCCCCCAGTCACCAGTCTAGCTGCCGCATTCTGGATTAGTTGTAGTTTCCAGGTCACCTTCAAAGGTAGCCCCACATAGAGTGCATTGCAGTAGTCCAAGCCGGAGATAACCAGAGCAGTGATGGAGAGAGAAAAAGGGCGAGAAACCGTCTCCTTTTTTGCAACTGCTGCCTTTGCCCACCGCCAGCACGTGGCCCGCAACCGATTCCCCCTTCCCAGATTACCGAAAAGGTCCCGCCCCTGAATTAACGGCGAGGTTTTCTACCCCACAGCCTACCTTACGATGGAAACTGAGGTCCCCAACGGAGACGCTCTCAGCGGCATGGACCACGTGATGGAGCACCCGCCCCAAGACCAGCTGATTCCCCCGGAAGAGCTCACTTCGTCTCGCGTGGAAGTTTTGTCCGGGAAGCAGCTCCTATTGCACCGGGGGCTGGCTGTGGCGTTGGCCGTCTCCGTTTTGGTTGCAGGCGTCCTGATCCGTCTTCTGTTGCAGAACGGGTAAGGCGCTGAGGGGCGGCAGGCGGACCCCACCGAGGACAGAAGACACCTGGGAACTCTCTTCAATTCTGGAGGAACCCCTTTCCTTCCTGGGGCTCAGCCGGGTGTGTTTGTGTTGCACAAAAGAGAGCCACTTAGCCAGCCGCCCTTGGCCTGAAGGATGGGGGAATATTTCCTGAGCTGGCCTGAGCCGCTCTGCTTTCGCTGGGAAGAGTTGGCCGACTCAAGAAAAGTTGAGTGCCACTATGAGGATGTTTTTTTTTTATGAGGATGTTCAAGCGATGGGTAACTGTTACTCAGTTCTTCTTTTCCTGGAAGTTTATTTTCGACCAGACTTTCCCCCTCGCAGCTCAAATCTTTTTGGAGTCTCTCCCCACACCCCATTTTTTAAATATTTCAATAACTAGCCTGCGGTTGTTGAACCCCGAGGCGCGAGCTCAAGGACTTGGTTCATGCCACAGACTTTATTATCTTGAGATGTGGACCCTGCCGGTTTTATGCGCCGCGAGCTCGGAGCTCGTTAAGTTTCCTTTGGCAACCTCTAGCCGAAAACGCACCTTTTCTGTGCCCCCTTTTTTCCAGTAATTCTGCATTTTGGTATGGTTCAGGGTTTTTATGAATAAACCGAGTTTTCTGAGTTGTTTTAATAGAGTGCCAGGTCAAGTGCCTCTTCGATGACACCGGCAGAAGTTCTGAGCCAGGTGTGTGGGAAACGTCGGCCTGCGCTGAACTACAATTCTCCTCCGCTGCGGCAAAGGTGTTGGGAGTTGCAGTTCAGCAACATCCGGAGAGGGACAAGGGCTTCCCATGCCTGTTCCGCCCCAACAGACATTGCTAAATATCAAGTGGGAACTGTAACAAAGTGCTGCGGGCTGTTCATGCTGCTAGCCCGTCTGCCGTAAACTCCCTTCCTTTCCCCCAAAGACCCTTGGTGCTCCAATAATAATAATAATAAATTTTTATTTATACCCCACCCTTCCTGGTTCAAAAACAGGGCTCAGGGCGGCTAACAACAAATTTAAATTATAAAAGCAGCATAAAATACAGTATAAAAACATGAATAACAATAAAATTCAAAAATCAATTTAGGGGAAATAAGCATTGGATAATCCTCAGGGCTAGCTGGCTGAGTTGGTCCTACTTGGGCCAGCAAGGAGGCCAGGGGAGAATTAGCTATGGGGTCTCAGAGCGGGTGATCTTCATAAAAGGGGAGGGGGAGGGAAGAGAAGGGAAATAAAAGATCAGGCTGAATTCAAATTAAAGGGCAGGTGGAATAGCTCTGCCTTACAGGCCTGACGGAAGGAGGTTAAATGCTGAAGGGCCCTAGTCTCATGGGACAGAGCATTCCACCAGATCAGAGCCATCACTGAGAAGGCCCTGGCCACTAACTGGCTGTGCTCGGGCCAGTTTTGCTCGGTTTTGAGGCTCCGCTCTCTTGCTTGGGGTTATTTTTGTTGGATGATTGAGGGCAGATTAAAGAATGCAGCTTGCTCCTACGAGAGGCAGCGATGGCTACCAGCCTGGATGGCTTTAAAGGAGGATTGTTGTTGTTGTTTAGTCGTGTCCGACTCTTCGTGACCCCCTGGACCAGAGCACGCCAGGCCCTCCTGTCTTCCACTGCCTCCCGCAGTTTGGCCAAACTCATGCTGGTAGCTTCGAGAACACTGTCCAACCATCTCGTCCTCTGTCGTCCCCTTCTCCTTGTGCCCTCCATCTTTCCCAACATCAGGGTCTTTTCCAGGGAGTCTTCCCTTCTCACGAGGTGGCCAAAGTCTTGGAGCCTCAGCTTCAGGATCTGTCCTTCCAGTGAGCACCCAGGGCTGATTTCCTTCAGAATGGAGAGGTTTGATCTTCTTGCAGTCCATGGGACTCTCAAGAATCTCCTCCAGCACCAGAATTCAAAAGCATCAATTCTTTGGCGATCAGCCTTCATCATGGTCCAGCTCTCACTTACATACATCACTACTGGGAAAACCAAAACTCTAACTATGCGGACCTTTGTCGGCAAGGTGATGTCTCTGCTAAAAAGGATTAGATAAATTCATAGCGGAAAAGGCTGCTGGCCAGAATGGCTCTGTTCTGCCCTCCGCAGCCATGCTCCTTAATACTAGTTGCTGAAAACCACAGCAGGGGAGAGTTCCTCTTTTGCTCGGATCCTGCCTGCTTGGTTTCCCTTTGGGGCACCTGGCTGGCCAGTGTGAGAACAGAATGATGGACTAGACAGGCCATTGGCCTGATCCAGCTGTATTTTCTTACATTCTGCTGATTGTATTTTGCATTTCTGCAAATGCCTCCCGCTGGTGCATGGGCCCGGCGTAAGAATCCTTTGCCCTCCAATTGCTGCTGAGCTACAACTTCCATCATCCTTGGCCATTAGCCTTATTGGCTCAGTGCAGGTGGGAGTTATAGTTTAGTGCAGTGTTTCCCAACCTTTTTTGGGCAAAGGCACACTTGTTTCATGAAAAAAATCTCGAGGCACACCACCATTAGAAAATGTTTAAAAAATTAACTCTGTGCCTATATTGACTATATATAAAGTAACTCTCTTTAATAGGAATCAAATAAACACAAAGAAAGTATTTTATAATTACTTTATTATGAAATAGTAAGTACCGTATTTTTCGTCCCATAGGACACTCCGTCCCATAGGACGCACCTACTTTTTTGAGGGGGGAAATAAAGGAAAAATTTTTTTCCTTTATTTCCCCCCAAAAAAACCAGGTCGGGGAACAGTGGGATGGCGGTGCTGCGCCTCCCCGCTGTCCCCCGAGCTTGTGGGGCTGGCCCATGTCTGCCTGGCGCGAGGGGCGCTCTGCTTCAGGGCGCCCCGCGCGTCCGGCGGCAGGCTACAGTCCGCAGCATGGGGAACCCTCTGTTTCAGGGCGCCCCATGCGCCCCCCGGGTGCGCAAGGCTTGCCAACACGAGCGCGGAGCACGGGGCTCCTCCGAAGGGCGCCCCGTGCTCCGCGCTGCCAGCTGCCGCCCGCAAGCCTTGCGCTCCTGGGGGGAGATCCCCCGGGTGCGCAAGGCTGGCCAACACCAGCGCGGAGCACGGGGCGTCCTCCGAAGGGCGCCCCGTGCTCCGCGCTGCCAGCTGCCGCCCGCAAGCCTTGTGCTCCTGGGGGGAGATCCCCCGGGTGCGCAAGGCTGGCCGACACCAGCGTGGAGCACGGGGCGTCCTCCGAAGGGCGCCCCGTGCTCCGCGCTGCCAGCTGCCGCCCGCAAGCCTTGCGCTCCCGGGGGGAGATCCCCCGGGTGCGCAAGGCTTGCGGACACCAGCGCGGAGCACGGGGCGTCCTCCGGAGGGCGCCCCGTGCTCCGCGCTGCAGGCTGCCGCCCGCAAGCCTTGCGCTCCCGGGGGGAGATCCCCCGGGTGCACAAGGCTTGCGGACACCTGCGCGGAGCACGGGGCGTCCTCCGGAGGGCGCCCCGTGCTCCGCGCTGCAGGCTGCTGCCCGCAAGCCTTGCGCTCCCTGCGTGGAGCACGGGGCGTCCGACTCGCCTCCCTCCCACGGCACACCAGCCGACGTCCCGCGGCACACTAGTGTGCCGCGGAACACCGGTTGGGAAACACTGGTTTAGTGACACCCTGTAGGAGCCAAACCTTCCCTGCTCCTGGCAGATAGCATTTTGGCTGCAGTCAAAAAGTTTGCTATTAGTAAAGGTAAAGGGACCCCTGACCATTAGGTCCAGTCGTAGCCGACTCTGGGGTTGCGGCGCTCATCTCGCTTTATTGGCCAAGGGAGCTGGCGTACAGCTTCTGGGTCATGTGGCCAGCAGGACTAAGCCGCTTCTGGCGAACCACAGCAGCACATGGAACCGCTGTTTACCTTCCTTCTGGAGCGGTACCTATTTATCTACAGTGGTGCCTCGCAAGACGAAATTAATCCGTTCCGCAAGTCTCTTCATCTAGCGGTTTTTCCGTCTTGCGAAGCACGGCTATTAGCGGCTTTGCGGCTTTAAGAAAAAGGAAAAAAACTCACAAGAACTTGCAAGACGTTTCGTCTTGCGAAGCAAGCCCATAGGGAAATTCATCTTGCGGAATGACTCAAAAGACGGTAAACTCTTTCGTCTAGCGAGTTTTTCGTCTTGCGAGGCATTAGTCTTGTGGGACACCACTGTACTTGCACTGGTGTGCTTTTGAACTGCTAGGTTGGCAGGAGCAGGGACCAAGCAACGGGAGCTCACCCCGTCGTGGGGATTTGAACTGCCGACCTTCTGAGCCTCCTAGGCTCTGTGGTTTAACCCACAGTGCCACCCACGTCCCTTGCTATTAGTATGTAGCAGAAATAGAGCGGGGAGACAGGGACCCTCAAACCTTCAGATGTTGTCCAACTCTCATCAGCCCCAGCCAACATGCTCTGTCGCTGAGCCACAACCCTAAGCTTGAAAATAAAAACAAGATTCCAGTCCTCATGGTTCCCCTTTTGAATTAAGGCCCTTCCCCAGCAAGGAACCACCTAGTCATAGCAAAAAATGATTCGAAATATAACAGCACAGAAACCGCTCAATTTGAATTGTGAGTAAAGGAAAAAGAGATCAATTTGAGCTAAAAATTTGGAACAAAGGGGTTCTAAAAACGGAGGTAGATCTATACTTTAAAAAGAGAACCCTGCATGTTGATGATTTGAGAAACAGCTGGTATAAAACCCAGATAAAGGCCAGGTGGATAAATATGAATGCCAGATTGAATGAAAGGGATACAAGTCACTGGATAGAACTGCAACCATTCCTGCGTCCACTAGGTGTCGCTTCAGCCCCATTTAACCGCTCCGTTTAGCTTTTTGGCAATTTGATTTTGAAAGCAAATTTGGGACCCTTTCTACACTTGCACAAGTCAGAGAGGGGCTGGGGGTTGCTCCTGAAGCCCCTCCTCGCGGGTGTGAAAAGTCTGCCCCATGCCACTGGTTTCTCAGTCAGCCGGGGAATTAATTAGTTCCATTGTTCCTTCTAAGAGCAAACTTGGGTGGTTGAGGGCCCATCACTTTGGAAGCAAACAAGACTACATGGAATACAGAAACTTGCTGCCTTTCCCCCCAAAAAAGACTCATATGCCATGGGTAGGCAAACTAAGGCCCGGGGGCTGGATCCGGCCCAATCGCCTTCTAAATCCGGCAGACGGTCTGGGAATCAGCATGTTTTTACATGAGTAGAATGTGTCCTTTTATTTAAAATGCCTCTCTGGGTTATTTGTGGGGCATAGGAATTCGTTCATTTCCCCCCCAAAAAATATAGTCCAGCCCCCCACAAGGTCTGAGGGACAGTGGACCTGCTGAAAAAGGTTGCTGACCCCTGATATATGCCAAACTACACAAAGGGAACAACTCTTCTTGAATCATATGGAGGTGTCAGTGGTCAGAAACCCTTCTTAGGGATGATGAGTGTGCTGCAACATTGCGTTGCAGTTCCCAGGGATATCACATTAATAATAATTTAAAGTTTTATTCTGGCTCCCAGCCACCCACAAGGAGTTCTAGGCTGCATAACCATTCCCTCTAGCCCCAAACTTGCTTTATCCTAGCAAAAACCCCACCAGGTAAGTTAGGCTGGGGCGCTCTGCATATGCTCAGAGGTGCATATATCCGGCAACTGCAAACTCAAGCTGTGATTCAGCAGGGAAATAGATTCCAGGGGCCCCTCCCCTGTAAAAACCCTCCAGCTCTGGGTTTTACTGTGCTACTGTTAGGAATAATATTGCACGCACTCTTAAAATGTGGGTCCTTATGAACCCAAAATGATACAAATGAGAGACGTCAGGAGGGAAGGTTTTGCAGAGGTGCAGTGTGTGTGTGTGAAGTATTTAGGAGGAGAAATCTTAAAAGTGGGGAGCCCTCCCCCAAAATAGGCCAACGCAGGCTGAGCATGCTCTGTGGGCACAGAATGTTGCGTGGGGATGGAATGGAGTGCCCTGTGTAATGGCGCAGCTGGCCGCTGAAATACTCCACGCTGCAACATTTTGTCGCAGTTTCTGTCAACGAATTATAAGAACTGTGGGGATGTTTAAAGGTTGGACTCTGGGTGAAGTTTTGATGCTGGTTTGAAGAAAGCACATCGGCTTGGGCCTCCAGTCCTGGCTTTTTTAAAAGGAGGCACACACACCCTGAAAAAATGAGCATGCAGAAGGCAAATTCTCCTTTGAATTGCTTCTGGGGCCTTGGCAGAGGAAGACAAAGGAGTTTAATAAGCGTGAGGCATCTTCCCAGGGGGGGTGGGGTGGCGATTATCTGGGTATTTATGGGGTAATCTCAAAGGCCTCTTGGCAGCAGGTGGTAGAGAACTTTCCAGAGGCAGCCCTGATACTGGGGGAATGAAAACTTAAGCCCAAAGCAGCCCTCTTTGGCCTGTGGGTCACCCCACAAAAGCCACACCCCAGTTTCGACCCCAAGTGTTTCTGCCTAGCTGGAAATGTGTTCAGGGCTCCACCCCCTTTTGCCTGCGGCCCCCCGAAAGTTGCTCAGAAGGAAATGTGGCCCTTGGGTCAAAGCTCCCCCTCCCGTCTTTGTAAAAGTGTGATGCGCACTCTGTCAAACACCACGCATGCCGGTGGCGCTGTAGACGTAATGCACTTTGGACACGCTCAAGGGCACACTGTTTCCAAGTAAAGCCTTCCAAGATGTTGCAGGTCTGAGGCTTCCCTCTGACAAAGGTCCGGAGAAAGCGAGGGGGAAAGCAATCTGTACATGCTCAGGAGCACTACTGAGTTAAGCAGCAAGACCATAAAATTGGCCTTGCTTTATAGCACCATTAATGGCAGGCCTCTGGCCCTAACACAGATCGACATTTGGATACATTCAATGTTTTCAAATGGTTTTCAGTTGTTTCAAAATTCTGGCCCTTTTTATTTTTTACAAGTGAGTTTCAAAGTAAAGGTTAAAGGGGGCCCCTGACCGTTAGGTCCAGTCGCAGATGACTCTGGGGTTGCAGCGCTCATCTCGCTTTACTGGCCAAGGGAGCCGGGGTACAGCTTCTGGGTCATGTGCCCAGCATGACTAAGCCACTTCTGGCGAACCAGAGCAGCGCATTGAAACGCTGTTTACCTTCCCGCTGGAGCGGTACCTATTTATCTACTTGCACTTCGTGCTTTCAAACTGCTAGGTGGGCAGGAGCAGGGACCGAGCAACGGGAGCTCACCTCGTTGCGGGGATTCGAACCGCCGACTGTGGTTTAACCCACAGCGCCACCCGCATCCCAGGAGTTTCAAAAATCTGAACTACCGTATTTTTTGCTCTATAAGACGCACCAGACCACAAGATGCACCTAGTTTTTGGAGGAGGAAAACAAGAAAAAAAATATTATGAATCTCAGAAGCCAGAACAGCAAGAGGGATTGCTGTGCAGTGAAAGCAGCGATCCCTCTTGTTGTTCTGGCTTCTGGGATTGCTGCTCAGACTGCATTCGCTCCATAAGACGCACACAAATTTTCCATTACTTTTTAGGAGGGAAAAAGTGAGTTATAGATCAAAAAACACGGTAAATATTACCATGCTCACTTTCCTGAGAGGAAGTCCCCTTGGCCACAGTAGGACGTACCTC
The DNA here is from genome assembly GCF_964252035.2 of Podarcis erhardii. Lineage (NCBI taxonomy): Eukaryota > Metazoa > Chordata > Lepidosauria > Squamata > Lacertidae > Podarcis > Podarcis erhardii. Next base: position 35,172,210 of record NC_138514.1, on the reverse strand, counting down.
TGAGTAGACCTGCAAAAGAGGCCCTGCCTCTGGGGGGGGGGCTACAATCCCCGGCGCGTGCTTTCCTTGGGAGTAAATCCTGAGCTGTTCCCGAGTAGACATGTAACAGAGAGACATGCAACAGTCCTATGGCACGTTTTCCCCGGGAGTAAATCCAATGGAACCTCGGACCATTTGCTCCAGAGAAAACAAGCAGAGAGAGAGAGAGAGAAGATCGCGCCCTACAATCCTAAAGTTCGCCTTCCTGGGAGTTAAGTAGTTCCATAACCACCACACCCTTTGCTCCCGCGTAGACACTATAGGAAAGTGGGGGAGCATCACGCCCCACAACCCCACGGTTCGCTTTCCCCAGGGTACACCCAACACATGCAAACACGCGAGAGAGAGGATCGCGCCCCACAAACCCACTGCCACGCTTTGCCAGCAAAGGCGGGAGAGCAAATCCCAAAGGAGGACCCTCCCATTTACTCCCGAGTAGACACACACACAAAGAGAGCGAGTGAGCGTTTCATTTTTACATTACATTGAAATTGGAAATGTAAAGAAAAGGAAGGAACATTTAATCATATGTGGTGGACCTGCCCCAAGGTGAAAGGCCTCTGGGGAAATATATATAACGAATTGAAAAAAATGTCAAAATATACATTTATAACGAAACCAGAGGCCTTTCTTCTTGGAATAAGAGGTTTGGAATTGCCCAAGAAAGATGTAAAATTATTTTTGTATGCCACAACTGCGGCTCACATTTTGTTAGCTAAAAAGTGGAAAACCCAAGAATTACTAACGATAGAAGAATGGCAGATGAAGACGATGGATTTCTCAGAGCTAGCCGACCTAACCGGAAGAGTCTGTGACCAGGAGGAGTATCAGGAAGATTGGATCAAATTTAATGATTACTTAGTTAAACATGTTAAGTTAAACTAACTGAAAACAGCTTGCAGATACTTAATTGGCTTAGGATTTTATTTAAGTTAAGTGATGAATTAATAGGTTTAATTTCATAATGTGAAGATCTAAGGATGTTAATGTTTTAAGTTAAATTATTTTAAGAACTATGATTTGGAAAACCGTTAAAAGGACATGCCATGAAATTCAACCAAGGGGAAGCGAGGAAGTCACTTAATAATGTTAGTAAGTGTAATTTTTAATAAGGTTATGATTTATGTTTGTTTGTTTGATGTGTTTGTTTGTTTATAATGTAAAAATCAATTTAAAAAACGGGGGGGGGAGAGAGAGAGAGAGCGAGAGCGCGCCAGCCTCGCGCGCTACAACCAGGGCGCGCTTACTCCCGAGCCGACCGAGGATCGGGGCCGCCGGCAGTGGCGTAGCGTGGGGGGTGCAGGGGGGGCCAGCCGCACCGGGCGCAACATCTGGGGTTAGGGCAAATCCACGGGTTAGGGGGCGCAAATCCACGGGTTAGGGGGCGCAAATCCACGGGTTAGGGGGCGCAAATTACTTGCCTTGCCCCGGGTGCTGACAACCCACGCTACGCCACTGGCCGCCGGTCCCAGAAAAGCGGGTCAGCCAGCGGGACGAAGGAGAGGCGAGGGAGCCGGCGAGGGTCTCTCCGCTGCGCAGCCCGGGGCTGCTGGGGGCGGCGTCTGCGGGGGGCGGGTCGCGGGCCGGCGAGCGCCACGCGGGGAAGGCGAGGCGGGCCGGGCCGGGAGCGCCCGCTGGCGGCGGCGGCGGCTGCCTGGCTCGGTGTGGCTGGGCTCGGCCGGCTGGCTGGCTGGCGGGCGGCGGCGGCGGCGGCGGGAGCTGCGTGGGGCTCGGCGGGGATGTCTTCGTCGCCGTGCGCTGCTGCTGCTGCCGCCGCGGCGCCGCTGGCCGAGCTGCTGGGCGAGGCGCTGGCGGCGCCCGACGGCTCGGCGGTGCCCGTGGCCTCGCTGCCGGCGAGGGGCGTCTCGCTCGTGGGGCTCTACTTCGGGTACTGCGGCGCCGGCAGCAGCGCAGCCGGCGCCGCCGCCGCCGCCACCGCCGCTGGAGCGGCAGGAACCGGAGCCGGGCCGGGCGCGCAGCTGGCCGCTAGCCTGGCCGCCTTTTACGCGCGCTTCCAGCCGGCCCGAAGCGAAGCCGGAGCCGGAGCGGCGCCGGAGCAGCGGCAGCAGCAGCAGCGCCTGGAGATCGTCTTCGTGTCGGCCGAGCAGGATCAGCAGCGCTGGCAGGAAGCCACGCGGGCCATGCCGTGGCTGGCGCTCCCCTTTGCCGACAAGCGCCGGAAGGTGAGCGCAGCGCGGGTCGGCGGGGAACGTGGGAAGCGGGAGACACGCGTGTTGGGGCAGAGAGGGGGGTGGGTGGCAGGGGGCCACGTCTCTCCCCCCCCCCTCTCTCTCTTTTTCTTTCTGGGAAGCGTCCATGATGGCCCGGACCCTCCTTCTCAAGCGCACATCCGTGCGCCCCTCTCCAAAAAGCGGTGTTTGGAGAGGCCGGCTTGGGGGACCGTCGTTCGTGGCCTCTGGGCGCCGAAATTCACCGTCCCGATATTTCCTAGGCAGAGAGAACTCCGCTAAAACGCTTTTTCTGTCGCACAATGTTGCCTGTGCGGGTTCACTCCGAAGTAAGCCCCGTGGAGTTGGGAGGAGCTTTGCTCCGAAGTAAGCGCAGTGTAAGCCTGGAAAGGGAGCGCGTAACGGGCCTTACTTTTCTACCCAAACTAGTCTGCCCCCCCCCCCAACCCTCCACTTTGCAACATAATTTTGTGCAGCCTCGTCCTGTAAGCACGCGTTTACTTCGGAAACAAATCCTGTTGCTTTGAACGCGGTTTACTCTCGAGTAGATGCGAGGCTGGGGCGGGGTTGCTGCTGTAAAAGGAATCCATAGGAAAGCAGGCGGTGGGGTGAAGAATCCAAAAATCAAAGCACAGAAATACTATCTATGTGTCTCTTTACCTGTTGAACTTACGAGGTTTGGCACAAATCTTTTTATTTTAGCAGGAATTTTAACTTTTCTTATTTGTTTTGCGGCTCGTTTTAAACTGGCTTTGTTTTTCCTGTATCTTGTGGTGACCTTACCTTAGATATCACCTCTTGAAGAGGCACAGAAAGGGTCAAAAGGTAGCTATTAATTACATCTACTCGGAAGTAAACCCCCATGAGTTCAGTGGGGTTTACTACCAGGCAAATGGGTGTAGTAGCTTGGGTGTAGTTGAAAGAAATATATGGGGTTTTCCGTGCTGCGTGAATGGGTTGTAAATCACCGTTTGGAACCTGCTGTAATTCACGGACCCCCAAATCTTAGCCTTGGTATTCGGTTTGCCAAGAGACCCCTTAAAAAAAATCCCCCACCCCAAATTTCCTCCTCTAACCAGATATCCTGTCTTTAAATAATTTGCTGAAGGTTCCCCGTCCCTGAAATCCTCTATTCCAATTCCAGCTGTGTTAATCCAGATTAAATTCCAATTTTTTATTTCGGTTTTAGTGAACGGATAAGGATGTTTGGCTGTTGCAAGGAGCTGGCGTAAACCGCCCAACCCATTTTTCAATTCTTTACGTGTCTTATTTTGGGTGGGATCTACTCGTTCGCTCTCTCCTGTTCTGTTGGGGATGCTCCACATCAAATTCAGAAAACGGGATTTTTGTCTCCCTGCCCTGCCCTGCGAGAGCAGGACATCTTTTCATTTTGCAATAATTTTCAGAGAATCCTCTGAAAGAATATTTATTGGGTTGTATATGGACTGTCTTTCTCCGTATTGTAGGGAGGGAAAGACTTTGTTAAAATAAAATCTATACAACATCCCACACAGATAATTTTGTTCCGCAGATGGAAGGAAAATATTTCATTTTTTAAAAAACCTGTAAAAAATGCATGTAATTCATTCCAATTCTCCACTCACCCCCTTTTTAAAAAAACAACAACAACCTAGGCCTTCTCTTTGATGCAAGGCCTTTGGGTGACATTACAGCAGCTAGCTATTTTCTACCTGGGTAATTTGGACCAGCTTTTGATTCTGATTTTTAAAATCACCTTTTTGGGGTGTGAGTGATTATGTGCATTTAAAAGAAAATTCCCATTCATGGTGGAATTGCACCAGCAGGAACTGGCGGTCCTTAATCTGGAAGTAAAATCCACTGCAAAGCTGACGCCCCCAACCTGGGCACTGACCTCCTAAGCCTTTTGGACTGCCACTCCCATGATCCCCTGCTGGTCCCCCAGGGGCTGATGGGAGTTGTGGTCCAAAAGCTCTGGAGGGCACCAGGTGGCACTGCTTTTGGATTGAGGAACTTTGCTTTGTACAGCACAGTTTAAAGTGGTGAAAGGATTGTTCCTTGCTTGCTAGAACAAAAGACCTCTTAAGTTTACAGCAGCGTCTAAAATATTTATTGATAATGCCAAATAATACAAAAAAATTCAAGAGTTACAAGAGAAATTAATAATAATAATAATAATAATAATAATAATAATAATAATAATAATAATAATTTATTCCCCAGCCACTCTGGGTGGCTTCCAACAGAATATTAAATATAGAATCGAACATTAAAAATTTCCCTAAATAGGGCTGCCCTCAGATGTCTTCTTAAAGTAAGATAGTTGTTTATTTCCTTGACATCTGATGGGAGGGTGTTCCACAGGGTGGGTGCCACCACCGAGAAGGCCCTCTGCCTGGTTTCCTGTAACTTTGCTTCTCGCAGGGAGGGAACTGCCAGAAGGCCCTCAGTGTCTGGGCAGAATGATGGGGGTGGAGACGCTCCTTCAGGTCTACTGGGCCAAGACCATTGAGGGCTTTCAAGGTCAGCACCAACACTTTGAATTGTGCTCAGAAACGTACTGAGAGCCAATGTAAGTCTTTCAGGACCGGTGTTATATGGTCTCGGCGGCCGCTCCCAGTCACCAGTCTAGCTGCCGCATTCTGGATTCATTGTAATTTCCGGGTCACCTTCAAAGGTAGCACCACGTAGAGCGCGTTGCAGTAGTCCAAGCCGGAGATAACTAGAGCATGCACCACAATATACATTACCGATTTTAAACCATTTAACTGAGACCATGTAGCAAAATGCCATGCTAAACTGAGTTGACCAGGAAACAAAAGATTTCAGCAGGGACCAAAAACGTACAATGAAGAAGCCTGTCTAATTTCAATGTGCAGGGAGTTCTGAAGTGTAGGGTGACGTGGTAATTGTAAATGGCCCAGTTTCACAGATCCCAGCAGTGAATGGGTATATATGGAGACGATCCAGCAAGTAATCTGGTCCCAAGCTGTCAAGGGCTTTGCATACCAATAGTGACACCTGGATCTATGTTGATCGCATTTGTAGCCCCCTCAGCGGTGCAAAAGGAAGGGGCAGGCAGGGGAATCGCAAGCGGTTTTCTGACGTTACTCCTCTCTCCCTGTATTCAACTGGAAAGGCAGACCTAGGTCCATATAAGGCAGCCTTCTTGCTCATTAAACCAGTCTTTAATTTTGAACCATGAGGACTGGCTCCTTGGCTTTCTTTTTAGGTGAGGCATTGTAGCTCAGTGGTTTGCAGAAGATCTCTGCTTCGATTCCCAGGATCTCCAGCTAGGTCTCCCATCTGAAACCCTGGACGGCTGTTGCCGGTCAGTGTATCAGGCATGTCCAAAGTCCATTTGGGGGGCCTAATCTGGTCTGCCGGTCAGTTTAATCCGGCCCCTGTGGCAGATTATTTCCTGGGGTAAAATACAGTGGTACCTCTGGATGCGAACGGGATCCGTTCCGGAGCCCCGTTCGCATCCAGCGCAGAACGCAACCCACGACTCTCCGCTTCCACGCATGCGTCATTTTGAGCGTCTGCGCATGCGTGAGCAGCGAAACGCGGAAGTAACGCGTTCCTAAAAACACTCAACCTGAAGCTACTTCAACCCGAGGTATGACAATGCTCAACAACTTTGGTGTAAAATCATAAAAAAATCTTAACAACTTCAATCTTAAAAAAGGAACTTTGGTTGGCCCTTTGGCCAGCCCTCACGGCCCTTCACGTCATCAAATCTGGCCCTCTTTGAAAAAAGTTTGGACGCCACTGGTGGACGATACTGAGCTGGTTTGGCCCTGTAAAAGGCAGCTCCGTGTCTTCCCAGGATTTCATCCTTAAGGCAGCCACAGAGTTTGCGAGCGCCCTGTCTCAGGAGCCCGGCATCCTCGCAGATCTGTGCAAATGAATGCAAAATCATCCGTAAGGTTAATACATAGAGTCTGTACTAAGTCAAGATGCACAAAGCGGTTTTCTAAGTTGCATGTGTACCTTGGCTTGGGACAAAAAACCCCTAAATATTGGGTTTGTGGAGTGTAAGGAGGAGTTAGAGGGCCATATTTCTCTGCTGGCTTCCAATGTAAATAGCAGTCTGTGGTGAACCTGTGGTATTCCATGTCGCATCGGACTCCAGTTCTCATCAGCCCCAGCCAGCATGCCCAATGGTCATGGATGATGGGTGTTGTACTCCAGCAATATTTGGATGGCCACAGATTCCCTGGCGTTTAGGGTCAGCAGTGAGAAAACTGTATGTGACGAAAAGTACCTAAACCAGAAGGGAGTGATTCACATCTGCAGTAGGAAGGATGTTCCCAAGTCCTGGTCCCACCTGGGCTTGGATTTTCACTCTGCCCTGGGTGGCAAGGGAGTTTGCTGCTTCCGGGCAACCAGGAAGCATTACAGGAATGAATTCCCTTCATTTCTCTATCCTGATGACTGACTCAGGAATGCTTTGCAGGCAGGCGATGAAAATCCAACCGATTTCTCTGCAAGGCTGCTAGATCTAATGAGACGCTTCAATTTATGAAGCTTGCATCACTCAAGGTGGTACCAAAACAATATTTTAGGTAAAAACGACCCCTTGTTTGCAGTGCTTTCCCCCCCTGGAAAAATAGGTGGGGGAACTCATCACGAAGTAAGTTTGTTTGTTTATTGCGGGCTCAGTTGCAGTGCTGCCACACACACACTCCCCACCAGTGCAGTGGCTAAGTGTAAAATGTGATTAATAAACTCAAACAGACAATGGTGTGGATCAAAAATGGCCACAGCTTTATTGATTACAGTTACAGGTGGATTTTTGGCTCAGGCATTGGGTATGTATCCGTTCCAGACAAAAAAGAAAAAATTAAAAGGTAAGGGAACTTAGTTCGCCTGAGTTCCTGCTCAAAAAATCCTCTACTTGTTTGTATTTATTTGTGAATCTCTAGCTTGGCTGATCCGAAAGACATGAGCGGATTTGATGCAGCTGAGTTTGGGCTTGATTCTGAAAAGGGAGTGGCTGTGTCAGACTGAGAATTATCACACCTTTCTTTAGATTGCATAATCCACTGCAGAGTTTATTCAAGTCGCCTCCCAATCTACCAAGCGTTGCGGCACTCCTCATTGCACCATGAGGACTAGGCCCTTGACTTTTTCTTACAAATAGCAGCTCAGATTCTCAGGAGCCCACATCCTGTATCCCAGGCCGTATGTTGGTCTGCTAATGTGAAAACAGGTGCGTTACATCTTTGGAAACGGGCCTACTGATCCCAAGCTCTTACCTAACTGATGCTTTTTATAGCAGGGCCTCCTTGTGAGGTGAAGCTTTTTGAAGGCCAAGGGCCGCATTCGCTTCTGGGCAAGTTCCTGGGGTCCACATGCCCATGGTCGGCAGGGCCAGAGGGAAAGGGGGGCAGAATAACAATTTTTTGTCCACTTGGCTAGTTTTTACACTCAAACCTCCTGTCCCAATCCTCCTTGCAGACTAACAATAGGCAAAATCAGAGTTCAAGGAGATTTTCCAGCCCGGCAAAAACACGCAGTGAGGCTGCGAAGGAGAGGCAGTAAGCGAATCAGAGGAGGGTTCGAAGGGCCAAATAGAAAAGTCTAGGGGCCGCATTGATTAAACATTGATCCCGTTGTGCGGTAAGTAGTTCGCTGAGGAACAAAGTGCTTCAAATGGTCCCTGCCAGTCACTGAGCGGCAAATATGTCAGAAACGTGTTTTGGAATTGGGAGGAATTGAGTGGTGTGTGGAATTTTGAGGGTTTGTCGTTCTCCACCAGAAATCTCTTTTCTGGCTGTGAGTTGATTCATGTGGAAGGAACAAAACCGGGTTTGAAACAGGGACTTGGGTCTCCTTTCGCACTGGCACGACTCAGAAGTGATCTGAGCACGTTTGAGGTCGATGTGAAGCATCCCAAATTTTATTTTTCCAAACAGGAGGGATATATTTTTCCTCTTCCACCCTGACATTGAAGAGGGCGGGGCGCTTTTGGGTTGAAGGATGAGGAGATTTTGAAAATGAATGCCCCCGAAAGGTGTTTGGATTCCACAGTCTCGCTTTTGAGGCGAAATTTCTGCCAGAGCTTAAAAATGGGGAAATCATTGGCGTGTGATGCTGGGTGTGAACCCCAGAGGACCAAAGAAGACGTGCGGGGAAATTGCCTAATTTTCAGGTGTTGAAAGTGGGTGAGCCGGTAATCCACAGGGTTTAGTGCTGGGCGTGCGCTGCAGAGCTGTGGTGGCGCAGGTCTAAGACTCATGCTTTGATTGCAGAAGGTTCAATCCGCAACATTGGGAGATTTGTTTATTTTGAATAAATTTCATTAGAAATTAGAAATCCGAAACTAAAACATTCATCTAGATAAAAACACAGATCCAGAGGAAAGGAAGAGGGAGAGAAAAAAGAAGGGGGAAAGAGAGAGAGAGAGGTAGAGACAAATAGGAAAATGATTAAACGAGGGAAAATGGAATAAAGGGGGGGGGGATTAATTTAAGAAGCTAAAGAACTTCTATCCAGTATAATACCTAGCCAGGCTACTTTCTAAGAACCAACATTATCTTCAGCCTTCAAACCCAAATGTCATTCATTCATTATGTTTTTCATGCAAAAATTCATCAGGATGTTTACGACAGGCAGAAGAGAGCCCTTCTTCCCCACAGCGTATAGTAAGACGGTGGAACTCACTCGCACAGGAGACAGTGGTGTCCAACTTAAAAGTGGATATTAGACAGATCAGGGAGAACTGACTATTAATGGCTACCAGCCGGGATGGCTATGTTCTGCCTCCATAGTTAGAGGCAGCAACACATCTGCATCCTAGTTGCTGAAAAACACAGGCGAGGAGAGAGGGCTCCTGTGCTCAGGTCCTGATGGAGCATTTCCTGCAGGCATCTGGGTGGTCACTGCAAACAGGATGCTGGACTAGATGGACCACTGGTGGACTCCTCTTATATATTATATTTTCAGCCCACCTTTTCCACCAACTTGCTCTGTACTGGCCATCAACTTGGAGAGCTTTAAAAGAGGGAGAGATTCACGGAGAAGAAAACTATTGGTGACTCCTTGCCACAATGGCTGCTCTCAGAGGCAGAATCTGGGACTTGGGATTAGCTCAGTTGGTTGAGCGTGAGGCTCTTAATCTCAGGTTCATGGGTTCAAGCCCCACATCGGGCAAAAGATTCCTGTTTTGCAGGGCATTGGACTAGATGACCCTCAATGTCCCTTCCAACTTTGGAATCCTATGATCTATGATCTTATTCTATGTCAATGCATTCCAGTAACTGGGAATCGCAAGTGAAGAGAGACTCTATGTGCAGTTTCTCCAAGGATCTGTCCTGTTCCCCAAACGCCAGGGCTGCGGAAGAGCTCTGTGTCACTCGGCGGATTGCTAGCTTCCCTCCATCCAAGCCAAGGTTGGGAGTTGAGAGGGATTCCTGTCGACAGTGTTGACCGATGTGCAGTGGCGTAGCGTGGGGGGTGCAGGGGGGGCCGGCCGCACCGAGCAAAACATCGGGGGGGCGCTCGCCGCCTCTGGAGTCGCCGAAGAGCCTCGGGCGCAGGCTGTAGCAGAGCCCCATGTCTCGTGGAACCGACGAGCTGTGCGCGCGTCCGGGCTGAAGGCGTCCGGCAGGCAGCGGCTCTCAGCGCTCGCCACGGTCCCCGTGCGTCAGGGCCGCAGAGGGTGCCCCAGGCAGCCCCTCCTCACAGCCCCGCCGCCGTTGCTGCTGCAGCTGCTGGGCCATGTTGCATTTTCCTCACCTCTCTGCCCTCCTCCTCCGGGCAAGCGGCGTCGTTTGGGCGGCAGCGCCAGCGGCAACTCGCCTCAGATCACCTGACACGGACCTGCCGCCGTGGCTACCTTACCATAAATACCCCAGCCCAGGCAGCAGCAAGAAGAAGCTGGCAGCGGCGGCAGGTTAGGGGTTAGGGGCGCAAATTACTTGCCTTGCCCCGGGTTAGGGGGCGCAAATTACTTGCTTTGCCCCGGGTGCTGACAACCCACGCTACGCCGCTGCCGATGTGCTTCCAACATGCTCTTCTGTGTCTTCCGAGGGTGTCTGCGTGGCGAGATCCCTGCTTGAGGAGTTTGTGCCGGCGTGCGGCTGGGTTTTTGCGGCGGCAAAGAACAGTTTCTCCCTTTCCGATTCACTTCGCAGCTAATCTGCTCTGAAAGCTGCCGGGCGGCTCAAAGCGGCCTCCTGCCGTGTCGTTCCATATTTTGCTTTTATTTCCTTTCCTCCCCGCGGCACCTCCATGCGCCTGAGCGTCAAGAGAGGGCCGGACTCCGCGTGTGGAAAGGCAAGGAGCTTCTTCAGAAGAAGACGGGGCTCGCGCCAATCCGATGGGAGGATATGCTTGCTGGTTGCCTGCTTTGCGTCCGGCGGGAGTCTTGTATTTCTCCTTCCCCAGAATACAGGCAAGACTTGTGCAAACCGGCAGGGCTGTGTTGGATGGGGCCCTTGCCACGTTTTATTCCAGATGCCGGGAAAAGGCCCAAAGCTCCATGATGGGCCACCTGCTTCGTTCCTGCTCCGTCTGCCCTTAATTCAGAACCATGAGGACTGGAAACCTGTTTTATCTTCATGGGGAAGAGCCATTGCTCAGTGGGAGAGCACCTGCATGCAGAAAGTCTCAGGATCAGTCCCAGGCAGCAGCTCCCAGTAGGGCTGGGAAACACTCCTTTCCTGAAACCCTGGAGAGACCCTGCCAGTCAGTGTAGACAATACCAATGTAGATAGGCCCTATGGGCTTACTCAATATGAGGCAGCTTCTTATGTCCCTACATCACCTTGCCACAAAGGTCCGCATAATAAAAGCTCTGGTTTTCCCAGTAGTGATGTATGGAAGTGAGAGCTGGACCATAAAGAAGGCTGGTCGCCAAAGAATGGATGCTTTTGAATTCTGGTGCTGGAGGAGACTCTTGAGAGTCCCATGGACTGCAAGAAGATCAAACCTATCCATTCTTAAGGAAATCAGCCCTGAGTGCTCACTGGAAGGACAGATCCTGAAGCTGAGGCTCCAATAGTTTGGCCACTTCATGAGAAGAGAAGACTCCCTGGAAAAGACCCTGATGTTGGGAAAGATGGAGGGCACAAGGAAAAGGGGACGACAGAGGACGAGATGGTTGGTCAGTGTTCTTGAAGCTACCAGCATGAGTTTGACCAAACTGCGGGGGGCAGTGGAAGACAGGAGTGCCTGGCGTGCTCTGGTCCAGGGGGTCACGAAGAGTCGGACATGACTAAACGACTAAACAACAACAAAATATCTTCCTTTTCCTCTTCCTGGATGCAAGTGGAAGGTTAGGGGAAAGGTCCTGCATGTCTGTAGCAAAAAGCTGGTTGGTGGAAGGCAGCGACTGGCTAGCGCCTGCGACGTCTCCAAGACCCCTTTCCGCCCCAGATTGTTGGAGCGGTTTTGCAATTCTTGGACGACCCCCCCCCTTTTCTCTCTCTTTATAAATCTCTGCTCCTTTAGATAAATAAACTCCAATGAAAGGTAAAGCCACAAACCAGTAAATGTACAGATGGTGTTTGCTTAAAACAAAACAAATAAATTAAAACAACAATGGGGCAGCCCACCGAGGCATGTAAGGAATTGCTAGAATGTGAAGGAGGCTGAAGGCAGGAGCAAAAAATCTTTTGCACCTTCTCTTCGAAGCTCAGGCTTTTGCCCTGAGCGCTGAGTTCCCTAAGGGTGTCCTGGAAGCTGTGAGGGGCATGTTATTGTTGGGATTCTTGTGGGGCCAAACGGAGAAAATTTGGAGGGACGCATTCAGCAACCTGCTTGAAATTCACGTCTGCCCTTCATTTCTGCCCTTTAGTTAACACTGTTAAATATTTCCTGGTTGGCTCGGTTTCCCGAGCAATAGCTCCATTAAGCCTTTTGCAGCAAAACCCAGTGTCTTGTGGCCCTTTAAAGACTAACAAATTTATTCTGGTGTGACGCAGGAAGGCTGCCTTATTCTGAGTCAGACCAATGGTCCACCTAGCTCAGTATTGTCTACACTGGCAGGCAGCAGCTCCTTAGGGTTCCAGGCAGGGGGACGTTCCCAGCCTGAGCTGGATATTCCACTGGGAGGTAGAGCCTGGGACCTTCTGTTGGTAAGGCAAGCACTCTACCATAGAGCTGTGCCCCTTCCACTAAAAGTGAAGTTAGATTCTAGTCCTCATGATCCAACATGCAGTTCTCACAGTGGCCAACCCGGGTGCCTCTTCTGGGAAGCCCAGGACCTGAGCACCCTCCCTTTTTGTGGTTACCAGCGACATTAATCTTGCACCAGCAGCATTACAGTGGTACCTCAGGTTACATATGCTTCAGGTTACATACGCTTCAGGTTACAGACTCCGCTAACCCAGAAATAGTACCTCAGGTTAAGAATTTTGCTTCAGGATGAGAACAGAAATTGTGCTCCGGCGGCGCAGCAGGAGGCTCCATTAGCTAAAGTGGTGCTTCAGGTTAAGAACAGTTTCAGGTTAAGAACAGACCTCCAGAACGAATTAAGTACTTAACCCGAGGTACCACTGTAATCTGTACGGGCCAATTCCTTCCTACGAAGATGCTGCTGATTCTGATATACCTGAAACCTCATTTTTTGTTGAATCCGTCTCAACACGCTCTCAATGGGAAAGATACCCTGGCCTTAAAAGGCAAGAAAGCCACGTGGCATGCTTTAAAAAAAAAACAACCTTTGTCGCTGTTTGATCCACAAGCGACAGCAATGAAATCTTTTATGTCCCCTCACCTGTTTTAAAAGCCTTTCCAGCGAACTCTGGACAGGCCCTGGAGAGCCTAATAAGTTTCCTTTATGAGGAATATCGAAAATTGAATCCTGGCCTGCCTTTGCTCCACACGCCCCCTGAGTATCTTTAGGGAAGCGTTAGGAGTGGCTGCAAATTTTATATTTTGGTTCTGCTTTTTTCTATGAGAACATAGCACTTTTTTTTTTAAGTATATAAATGATGGTGTCTTTAAGAAGGGGAAAAGGGGGTTGGGCAGGGGCTGGCATTCCCCGAAAGTTCAGTATTGTGGTTTGGATTTGTGTTCCTGCAGAGTGCTGAGTAATTTTGGAGGCGTGTGGGGATGTGGCTATGCTTTGTAAGGACCTCTTAATCTGGGGATAACAGAGCTTCGCTTGTAAGCTTATAACTGGCAATTAACGTTGGGTGGATCAGGTTTCGAAACAGGAGGTTTATAAAAACTGAAGGTTTGGTGCTCTCGGAGTTTGGAGAGGCAGGCTTGAAGTGTGCATCTGAGATCTGGATGGGGGGAAATTAGTTTTTAAAAAAGAACCCAGATATCTGTTGTATGGATCTGTAATTTTGAGGCCTCAGGATCAAATCTAGCCCTCCTAACTGATAGCTTCCCAGTGGCATGACTGGGGATCTCTGATTTTCTGCCTGACTTGCAGCTGAACTCTTGCGAAGCTCATGCTACTTGCCTGAATAAATCTGAATGCTTGCAAAGAGTGCTGCTGTCTCTGCTGAGTAGCGCAGTCTGTGTACGTTCAGCAGTGGTACCTCGGGTTACAGATGCTTCAGGTTACAGACGCTTCAGGTTACAGACTCCGCTAACCCAGAAACAGTACCTCGGGTTAAGAACTTTGCTTCAGGATGAGAACAGAAATCGCGCGGCGGCAGCATGGCAGCAGCGGGAGGCCCCATTAGCTATAGTGGTGTCTCAGGTTAAGAACAGTTTCAGGTTAAGAACGGACCTCCAGAACGAATTAAGTTCTTAACCTGAGGTACCACTGTATAAAGTACCTACCAAAGCCATGCATACAGTTGGTTTTAAAGAGATATTTGTTTCTGAATTGTCTTGCAGCTGACTCCTTGTAAAGCTCTCCTGAAATTAGTCTACAGAGGAGATAAGCTCTTATAAGGAGTTCTGCTGTACTGGCTTTTAATTCTTGATTTTAAAGTTGCAGCTGAACTCTTGCAGAGGAGCTGAGCTTTGGCAGAGGTGTCCCAGTTTGATTTGACGGTTTGCCAGAACAAGACCTGAGCCCGTAGGAAGAGATTTCTCATAGGCATCAGTGAGTCAGACCATATATACTGAGTCAGACCATTGGTTCGTTTTGCTCCATGTTGCTTACACTGACAGGAAGGATTTCAGGCAGGAGACATTCATGGCCTTATTGTCAGGATTGGACCCGAACTTTCTGCATCCAAAGCAGAACCACAACCCTTCCCCATAGATCTGTGGGGGGCTGGACTGGCACCACCCCTCCTCTACAGAAGGTTGCTAGGTGCTGATACCCAACCTGGTGCAGGTTGCTAGGCAACTGCAGCATCACTCCCCTGTCCTGTCAAACTGGCTGCCCCAGGTTGGTTATCTGAGCAGCAGTTTAATGGCGGCAGGTAGCTCCTCCCCTGCCCCTTCAAATTAAGTAGGCAGGGGCTCATCTGCTCATACCAGCTGTTGGACCCAGAGACATGACTTTTCTGGGAGATCTAGGAAAACCAGGAGCCAGGCCTAGTTGCTCCCCTCCAGATGTTGCACAGATGTTGTTCTGCTTAGCCAAAGAGAGAGAGAGAGAGAGAGAGAAGGCGATTATGATATTACTGGCATATGGGGCCTATTTATTGTTCCCTTAATACTCAGAAAGTGCTGGGTTGAAGCTGCCCTAAGCTTGCAAAAGGAGGCTGGCTGAACTGTCCTGCATCTTCCTAAAAGGGGTGAAGGGGTATACACTCAGGGTTATAGCCGGTGCTATAAATTCACCAGGTGAGTTTTGTGACTGGCGTGGGTCCAGCTGAGACCATGTGGAGATCTCTGGAGGCCAGGATGGCGACAGACCACTCCACCTGGCTGGCCCCTCCAGCTTTCTTAAGCAGGTAGTAAGCCGTCAAACAAACCCTCCTGTTACAAAGAGAACGTCAGCAAATGTCTAGGCAACACGATGACCATGTACCTACGCAGTAGACAATCTTTATAGAATTCCTTCAAACCATGACAAGTACAGAATGAAATCTATAGTCTCAAAGTCTCTGAAAATCTTTAAATGAAGCAAGGTACCAGACTTTGTACAATGAAAGACAAGCTGTGAAGCTTTGTGTATTCAGCAAATATTGATGTCCAACACTGAACAGAGATTCCGGATATTGACTACTGTTTCGTAAAATTCTTCATCAGCGTGGTGGGAGGATATAGAATTGCTTCATAAACCCATCTTATTTCGAATGAATGCATGTAAATGAAAATATCAAATGCTGTGGAACAGTGCTCATGAAATAATTCTTACTTAAGCAGGTAAGCAGGTGAGCTTATTTATTGCATTTACAGTATATCCCACCTTTCCCCTCGGGAGTTCATGGTTAATCCCTACAATGTCCCTGTGACTGACTGCAAGGTCACCCAGTGAGGTTCCTGACCAAGTGGGGATTCGAACCCTTATCTCTCCAACACTCTAAACCACTGAATCCCACTGGCTTCCTATAGTTCTTCTGCTGTGGGGCAGCTCTGTAAATTAAGTAGGTAAATGAGTATGGGGAAAGCGAAATGCCCCTTAGAGAAGGATTTGAAATATTTCTTTTGGCCCCGTGAGAACAGGAGGCAGGACTAGATGGGCCCCTGGTCTGATCCAGCAGGACTTCCCTTATACAGTGGTACCTCGGGTTACATACGCTTCAGGTTACAGACTCTACTAACCCAGAAATAGTACCTCAGGTTAAGAACTTTGCTTCAGGATGAGAACAGAAATCGTGCTCCAGCGGCGCGGCAGCAGCAGGAGGACCCATTAGCTAAAGTGGTGCTTCAGGTTAAGAACAGTTTCAGGTTAAGAATGGACCTCCAGAACGAATTAAGTATTTAACCCGAAGTACCACTGTATTTTTATGACTGATGTGAATTTTGTGCATCTCTCTTCACATTGCTTAATTGCTTTTTATAAATGTGTTTTTAAAATACTGTTTTTGCATGTGGACGAGGGCTTTAAATTCAGATCTCTTCTCCCTCGTCCCCCTTGCCACATGCTTTAGCCTGTTAGCTTTTGGTTGACACATGCACACAACCCCCCCCCCCTTTTGTGGCTTTGTGTTGTAAGCATCCGTGGTGGAAAGGAATGCCAATCCTCCTTCCTGCCTGCGAAGGGAAGAGATTCCAAATGTGTTTAGCACTAACGTGAGGCAAGGGATTAAAATTCTCCTGCGGCTCAGCAGAAATGCAACCTCCTTTCCTTGATTTTGCGCTGAGCTTTTGCACTGGAGAAAAACCACAGCTGATCATAGAATTGTGGAGCTGGGACGAAACTAGGTGTGTGCTTGTTAGCAAGTGGGGGGGTGTGGCCCTCCATACCTCTCTGCCTGGCCCTTGGGTCTCTGTCCAGGCCACACCTTCTGCCCCCAAAGGCACAGGCCTTGCCTCGAACCCTCCTGGAGTGTTTCTGCCTGGGTGTGTGTGTGTAGTCACTAGCCTACTGCAGAATGATAAAATTATCATTTGTCGCTCCACCCACCTTTGTCTCTGGCCCTGCCACATGATCTCCTGCAATGATTTTGCAAAGTTTTTTTGCAGATAAAATCGCTCAGATTCGGGAAGAAGTAGACTCCACCGTGGGAGCAGGGCCAGGGCGGGAGAGTGCTAGAGTCCTGTCTAGTCAAGTTGTGTGGGATCAATTCCAATCTGTTACCTCCGAGGATGTGGACAGGCTGCTTGGACGAGTGAAGCCAACCACCTGTCTCCTGGATCCTTGCCCATCCTGGCTTATAAAAGCTAGCTGAAAAGGACTGGGCGATGGGCTTCGTGGGGTGGTGAATGCTTCCCTCCGTGAGGGAGCCTTCCCAAACCCGCTGAAAGAGGCGGTTATGAAACTGCTTCTTAAAAAAACATCTTTAGATACGGCCACAATGGCCAATTATCGCCCAGTCTCAAATCTTCCATTCTTGGGCAAGGTGATTGAGCGAGTGGTTGCTGAACAACTCCAGGCACGCCTGGAAGAAGCGGACCATTTGGATCCCTTCCAGTCGGGATTCAGGCCTCATCATGGGACTGAAACTGCCTTGGTCGCACTGGTTGATGATCTCCGGTGGGCTAGGGACAAAGGTGAGAGCTGTTTCCTAGTTCTGCTGGATCTCTCAGCGGCATTTGATACCATCGACCATAACATCCTTCTGGACCGTCTTGAGGGGCTGGGAGCTGGGGGCACTGTTATACAGTGGTTCCGCTCCTTCCTCCTGGGCCGTGTTCAGAAAGTGGTGGGGGGGGATAAGTGTTCAGACCCCTGGGCTCTCACTTGTGGGGTGCCTCAGGGTTCTGTCCGCTCCCCCATGCTTTTCAACATTTACATGCAGCCACTGGGAGAGATCACCAGGGGGTTTGGGCTGGGTGTTCATCAGTATGCGGATGATACCCAGCTCTACCTCTCTTTCAAATCAGAACCAGTGAAGGCAGTGAAGGTCCTGTGTGAGTGTCTGGAGGCGGTTGGAGGATGGATGGCGGCTAACAGATTGAGGTTGAATCTTGCCAAGACAGAAGTACTGTTTTTGGGGGACAGGAGGCGGGCAGGTGTGGAGGATTCCCTGCTCCTGAATGGGGTAACTGTGCCCCTGAAGGACCAGGTGCACAGCCTGGGAGTCATTTTGGACTCACAGCTGTCCATGGAGGCACAGGTCAAATCTGTATCCAGGGCAGCTGTTTACCAACTCCATCTGGTAGCTGAGACCCTATCTGCCTGCAGACTGCCTCGTCAGAGTGGTGTATGCTCTGGTTATCTCCTGCTTGGACTACTGCAATGCGCTCTACGTGGGGCTACCTTTGAAGGTGACCCGGAAACTACAACTAATCCAGATTGCGGCAGCTAGACGGTGACTTGGAGCGGCTGCCGAGACCATATAACACCAGTCTTGAAAGACCTACATTGGCTCCCAGTACATTTCCGAGCACAATTCAAAGTGTTGGTCCTAAATGGCCTCGGTCCAGTATATCTGAAGGAGCATCTCCTCCCCCATCGTTCTGCCCGGACACAGCTCCGAGGGCCTTCTGGCGGTTCCCTCACTGCGAGAGGCCAAGTTACAGGGAACCAGGCAGAGGGCCTTCTCGGTGGTGGCGCCCGCCCTGTGGAACACCCTCCCATTAGATGTCAAAGCGATAAACAACTACCTGACATTCAGAAGACATCTGAAGGCAGCCCTGTTCAGGGAAGTTTTTAATATGTGACATTTTAGTGTATTTTTTATCTTTGTCGGAAGCCGCCCAGAGTGGCTGGGGAAGCCCAGCCAGATGGGCGGGGTACAAATAATAAATTATTATTATATTATTATATACTGACATGTGGCCCCAGAGAGGTTTCCCAGAAGGCAATGTGGCCCTTGGACTGAAAATGATTCCATTCTTCTGATAGATACATACAACCCCCCACCCCACTCCCCAGAAGATCAGAGATTAGGGGCGTTGTTTGCATCAGTTGAAGGAAATTTTAAATGATGAAATTTGACGGGTTCTTAGCAGTGCAGTTCTCTACAGGTCTCATAGGGGCTTGCTCCCAGGCAGCAGGTATATAGCACCTTTGTTGATCAAGCTGTCGATTCAACTGGTAGATGGATTAAAAAAAAAATCCCAGTACAGTCTAGCCTCGGTTCTCAAACGGCTCCGTTTTTTAACGATTCAGCTCCCGAACACTGTTCTTGAACATTTTTCGGAACTTGGAACAGCTTCCGGTTGTTGTTGTTTTTTTTCTCCATTGACTTTGCTAACCGCCCTTTGATCTTCAGTTGTCGAACATTTTCGGACAACTGAGGTTTGACTGTATTTATTCTGAAATCTGAAGAGGCAGAGCTTTCTTAAAAGTTCAGACGCCACAGCGACGGGTCTAAGCAGGCATCTAAGGAAGAGTTTTCTGTTCTTGTTCAGTGGACAAAGGCGTGTCTCGTGCTTATCGAAAGCTTTTGGAAACAGGCTTAAAGGCATGCAGGACAGCTTGGGTTATTTGATCTGTTAGGATTGTGGAACGGTAGGCCAACCCTCTGCGATGCAGGAATTCTAGCTAAAGAACCCCTGACGTAACCCGTTCCACTGTGAAACAGCTCTTAGCACCAGAAAGTTCTTCCTGGTGTTTATTCAGAATCTTCTCCCTTTTGCAATTTGAATCCACAGTTTCAAGCACTGTCATCTGGAGCAGCAGGAAACAAACTCTCTCCATCTTCCATGTGGCAGCCCTTGAGATAATTTGAAGATGGCTACCCTATCTCCCAGCATCTTAAAAAGTAGAGACATCACCTTACCAACAAAGGTCTGTATAGTTAAAGCTCTGGTTTTCCCAGTAGTGATGTATGGAAGTGAGAGCTGGACCATCAAGAAGGCTGATCGCCGAAGAATTGATGCTTTTGAATTATGGTGCTGGAGGAGACTCTTGAGAGTCCCATGGACTGCAAGAAAATCAAACCTCTCCATTCTGAAGGAAATCAGCCCTGAGTGCTCACTGGAAGGACAGATCCTGAAGCTGAGGCTCCAAGACTTTGGCCACCTCATGAGAGGAAAAGTCTCCCTGGAAAAGACCCTGATGTTGGGAAAGATGGAGGGCACAAGGAGAAGGGGACAACAGAGGACGAGATTGCTGGATAGTGTTCTTGAAGCTACCAGCATGAGTTTGACCAAACTGCGGGAGGCAGTGGAGGACAGAAGTGCCTGGCGTGCTCTGGTCCAGGGGGTCACGAAGAGGCGGACACGACTATAAACAACAACAAACCCTGTCTCCACTTAGTCTCTTCTCTTCCGGGCTAAACATCCCCAACTCCTTCAACCGTTCCTCACCAGGCTTGGCTTCTGGATCCTTGATCACCCTGGTCGTCCTCCTCTGCTCACCTTCCTGTTGGCTGTCTCCTCCATCTCTATCTTCCTGGTTACGATGATGGGGCGGCTCGAGGGGAGCTAACAATCCTCAGCTGTGTTTTTCTCATAATCTCTCTCCCCCACGCCACTGCCTTCCAGGAAGGCTACACACACACACATAGATTTTTTTATCTGGCCTTGTGCTTTCACATCTGGCTGAAATCTGGACTGCCGGCGGTTAGGCCAGATGTGGCGGCTCGACTTTGAGCAGGAGGGATTATTTCATAAGGCGGCTTTCTTGTGGCAATGTCAAGGCTTGAAAGGATAAAAAGTTAGATGTCTGATCACTTCCTCGCTGCCTTTATTATTATTATTTTTATTAAAGAAAAAGGCGGACTGATGCCCACAGGAGCTCAACGTATGCAGAGGCTTCGCTGTTTTCCTTTGCCTAATTCCCTTTTGGAGCCACCCCAAATTGGTGGCAGTCACCAGTACACATCTATCAGCAGAGAATTGTACTAGTGTGCTTTGTGAAGATTCACCTCTCACTTGTCTGTCCTGAATATTTTGCCCACCCTGGGATGACTCCCATTGGACCAGCTGCTGTGATGTCACAGAGAGGCAGCAGCCTGATGCTGGGCTACAGAGGAATTCTCAAATGACATTTAGGATATGAAATCCCAGATCAGTAAGGAATTCCTGTCAAACTGTACCGCATATTAATAATTCCTGCTTTGCCCAGGGGGTTGGACTAAATGACCGTTTGGGTGCCTTCCAGCTCTACAGTTCTATGATTCTTGTGTAAAAGGGCTGTTGTGTATTATTTACACCGCTTTTTAGCATACCTCATCCCTAAAGCTCACAGTAGTCCACAGGGGTGAAGCTTGTATGTAACTAGTCGCCTGGGGCGAGTAAGAATCTCCTCCAGTCAGTCAGCCGAGAAGGGCAGGCAGGCGAACAGCTTTGGAAAATCTTCAAGACTTTCTGCAGTGAGGTGTATACAATATTGGAGTAGAGCTGATTGTAGGACCCCTTTGGGGTCAAGTTTGTGTAGCCTTTCCACAAAAGGATGGCTCATTGGGTGACAATGTGACAGCCGCAACCCACTGGGTATTTTTGTGTATGTCTGTGTGTTTTGTCACTAGGCTGTTTTGGAGGCTGCAGGGTAGCCTAGGAGATGATAGGCTCTGCATCTTCTGGGTCGATTCCCCCATTGTGGCATTTTGATCTCGCTGTTGAGATGAAAGGAAACACCCCCTTTTTTTGCATTCGAAAAGCAGGCCAGTTCATTCTTCCAGGGCAAGAATCTGAACAACGGTTCCGTTTTCACACACACACACACACACACACACACACACACACACTGTATATATAAAATCTGTTGTGAGATCCTTGAGAAATCTCAGCAATGTGTTCGTATCAGCTGGCAACAACAGAGAGGAGAATATCATAGGAAATGAGGTTTCAACATCCATCATGAATTTAGGCCAAGTGGGTCTTGGGGGTGGGAATTTTTGGAAAGAAAAGAGGCTTTCTGAGGCGTTTGCAAGTGGCAGAAAAGCTGTTAACTCCCCTCCCCTCGCATCCCGAGGAAGCCGCTAGAAAGCCCAAACATTTTTCTTATAGCTTCCTCATCTTGCATTTTTCAAAATTTGAATCGGAGCCAAACAGATACGATGATGAACGTCTATGTCTGTTTTGCCCTCTCGGCGACACCGCCAGAGAGGTGGCGTTTCCTTCCCTTCAGTAACATAGGAATAACCTGAGCAGTCTTTTCCTTGCTCCATCTGGCTCAGTATTGTCTGCACTGTCCGGCAGCATCTCTCCAGCGTACCTTGCAACAGGTTTTTCTCCCAGGCCTTCCTGGAGATGCTGGTGATCAGACGTTGAGTGCATAAAGTACCGTAAGTGCTGTCTCACTGAGCTACATCTCTTCCCTTGAAAAAAAGCCAACATTCTGGTCCTCATGTGTGATAGGAATGGTACAGTTTGAACCCAGATCTCGCTCAGTTAATTTTGCTTCCCCTCTCTGCCCCCATTAGATGTCCTTTGGAGAGGTCCTTGCTGAAGGGATTTTATGGTTGTAAAATCCATGGCTGTTAACAGGTTTCCTGGGGTGTGTGGAAACCGTTTGAGATAATTTGCACAGGATAATTGACATAAGAAGAAATTAAGTTTGCATCAGGTTTTTTTTTCTGTTGGCCTGCGTCCGGTATTGCCATGATGGTTCCCTCTGGATGTTGCTAGACTATAGGCACATTCGCACCATGCATTTAAAGGGCTACAATACCACTTTAAACAGTCTTTGCTTCTCCCCCCTCCCCGACAAAAATAAATCCTGGGAGTTGTAGTTTGTTATGGCTGCTGAGAGTTGTTGGGAGACCCTATATCCCTTTCCCAGAGCTAGAATTCTCAGAGTTCCCTGTGAAGAGCAATTGATAGCTAAGCCACTCAGTATTAAAAAGTTAAAACAAGCTACAGTCGTACCTTGGTTCTCAAATGTAACCCATTCCGGAAGTCCGTTTGACTTCCGGAAACGTTCGGAAACCAAGACACAGCTTCCAATTGGCTGCAGGAGTTTTCTGCACTCAATCGGAAGCCGCGTCAGCTTCGTCGGATGTTCGGGTTCCAAAGAACGTTCAAAAATCGAAACGCTTACTTCTGGGTTTTTGGCGTTTGGGAGCCAAAACGTACGACTACCAAGGCGTTCAAGAACCAAGGTATGACTGTACAGGCGCAGGAATAGGGTGGCTAACACACGCACAAGTGGGAATGAGTGTACCTGTGTTGATTTGTACTGTTCAGTTATCGTGTACGCAGGTATGCAGGCTATACACTCGTTGGAAAGTTACATGTGAATACCTGTGCGAGGGCACAGCTCAGCTGTTTGTACACATAGGTTGTACACTGGTTGAATGTAATGTGCGAACATCCCTACTGTAACCTAGGGAACGGGGAATCCTGCGGCCCTCCTGGATGTTGCGAGACTACAAGTCCCACTATACCTGACACTTGGCCACATTGGCAGGGGCTGATGGGAGTCCAGTGGCACCCAGAGGCCCCATCTTTGGCTTGGGGTTCAAGATCTGGAGAGAGCTAGATGCTTAGCAACTTGACAAACAAACCAGAGCACATCCCTTTGGCTCTGTAACCTACACAAAGGAACGGAAGTGTTAAGACTCTCTGCAGCCCACAACCTGATCGCTCGACAGCACTTTGTGGCTTCTGTGGTCTGTGAGATGACGTCTGGATTCCTGTCTGCTGATGCTTTTGTGTGTGTCTTAAATTACGTAAGCAGCTTTTTAAAGGTGGCAGCAGACTAGTTCGTTTCTCTCTCCCCCCCGCCCCAAGTCTGTCTTTAAGAAAGCTGAAGACAAGCCTTCACAATTTTGTACTGCTAGTTATTGAGGATCAACCAGGGATTTTTATTTTTATTTTTTAAAAGTTGATTCACGAACTGTTAGCTACATTTGGAACTGGTGCCAAATCGCAGCTACCTGGTGAGTAGAGCAAGAGGGTGTGGCCTTTTTCTGACCAGGGGGCCAAATTCCCTTCTGGGAAAGCTCCCAGGGGCCACATGCTATTGAGGGCGAGAGCAGAGAGAAACGTGAGCAGAACCACAAATGTAACTGTAAGCTTTAAATGTATATGTAAGCTTACACTCTGTCCTCCATGCAGGCAAGCAAAGAGGCGCAATTGAGAGTTCGAGGCCACATTTCCCAGCCAGGCAAAAACCCTCGAGGGGAGTGGATCAGGACCACTAAGGGGCCTGGGGACAGTAGACTTGGAGTAGGGGGCACCACATTTGCAGAAGTTTCCCAAACCCTGGTTTGAAGGGTAAGAAGGCATCTGAGGCACATGATGAGATACAACAAAATTATGAGCACCGTTTAAAGGTAAAGGGACCCCGGACCATTAGGTACAGTCGTGGCCGACTCTGGGGTTGCGGCGCTCATCTTGCTTTATTGGCCGAGGGAGCCAGCGTACAGCTTCCGGGTCACGTGGCCAGCAGGACTAAGCCGCTTCTGGCAAACCAGAGCAGCGCACGGAAACGCCGTTTACCTTCCCGCCAGAGCGGTACCTATCTACTTGCACTTTGACGTGCTTTTGAACTGCTAGGTTGGCAGGAGCAGGGACCGAGGAACGGGAGCTCACCCCGTCGCGGGAATTCGAACCGCCGACTTTCTGATCAGCAAGCCCAAGGCTCTGTGGTTTAACCTACAGCGCCACCCGCGTCCCTTATGAGCACCGTTTAAGAGAGGCTAAATAGCACATATACAGGGACACGGGTGGCGCTGTGGGTAAAACCTCAGTGCCTAGGACTTGCCGATCGCATGGTCGGCTGTTTGAATCCCCGCGGCGGGGTGCGCTCCCATTGTTCGGTCCCAGCGCCTGCCAACCTAGCAGTTCGAAAGCACCCTCGGGTGCAAGTAGATAAATAGGGACCGCTTACCAGCGGGAAGGTAAACGGCGTTCCGTGTGCTGCGCTGGTTCGCCAGATGCAGCTTGTCACGCTGGCCATGTGACCCGGAAGTGTCTGCGGACAGCGCTGGCTCCCGGCCTATAGAGTGAGATGAGCGCACAACCCTAGAGTCTGGCAAGACTGGCCCGTACGGGCAGGGGTACCTTTACCTTTAAATAGCACATATAGGTAGGCAGGCAGACCCAGACCCACACCATACTGCGGTGGGCAGAAGATTTGAAAACTGGCAAAAGGGGACCTTTCTGCGTAGGAACATCATTAACATATGGAGTTGGTTATTGCAGGATGTAAATGGTGCTCAGCTCCCTCCACCCCCAGCCACTGCCCAGAGGGGGGGGGGGCACACAGTCTTAGAAAAGTATGTGAAAGACTCAAGTCCATGAACCCGATATGTGGCAGCTCAGGGAAGACCCCATGTTTAGAGTAAGTCATCTGAGTTCCAGATGGCGAGGGTGGGGGGAGTTTGGCAGGCAACAACTTAGAGGGGACCTGCTTGAGAGTTTGCCCCAGAGGTGAGATCCTGGAGCAGTTTGATTCAGCAGGGAAATGCCAACATTTTTTATCCATTGTGGTATAAAACCTCTGGAAAAACCGTTTGGGAAGGAGGAAGTGCCGGTGAACCAGCAAATGCATCAGTCCATGTCCCCCTCCCTGTTTCTTTTTAATTTTTAACCCTGTCATCGTCTTAGAATCATAGCCCCCTGCAATGCAGGAATCTTGGTTCAACCTGATCTTTCTGTTGGGGCCACATTGTGGTGGTGGTGGTGGTGGTGGTGGTGGGGGCAGTTGTGCCTTCAATTGCGGTGGCAAAAGGCTGCCAGCTGAAAGAAAGGGCTTGATCGGCAGCTTTTAGGCCACACTCGTTATATACTCCTCATTACGTCTCTGGTAATTAAGCTTGAGGGCAGATTAGAAGCAGCGGGTGGGAATCTGCAGACAAGCAGATTTTGGCTAACAACAGCCTCTGTATTTGTGCCAAGGCCACACCTCTCAACTGCCCTATGTCCTTGAACTCTGAGCATGCCTCTTGGTCGCCTGGATGGAGAAGAGAAACACGATTGTCTTGTCAGTATGTGTAAAAAGCAGCCTATTGTACAAAGGTTTTTTTAAAAAAGTGCATTTGTTACTTCACCCACTTCTGCCTTTGGCATGTGGCCCCCAGTAGGTTGCCCCAAAGCAATTGTGGCCCTTGGGCTGGAAAACATTACCCAACCCCTGGTGCAAGTGAAATCGGAGAGTCTACCCCTGCTTCGTTTTTTCTCACTGTCCTCCATTGTCTAATTTGTTTCTGTCTCTAGGGCATGGGTAGGCAAACTAAGGCCCGGGGGCCGGATCCGGCCCAATCGCCTTCTAAATCCGGCCCACGGATGGTCTGGGAATCAGTGTGTTTTTACATGAGTACAATGTGTCCTTTTATTTAAAATGCATCTCTGGGTTATTTGTGGGGCATAGGAATTCGTTCATCCCCCCCCCCCCCAAAAAAATAGTCTGACCCTCCCACAAGGTCTGAGGGACAGTGGACTGGCCCCCTGCTGAAAAAGTTTGCTGACCACCGCTCTAGGGGGTTAAGGCTATCAGGAGAAGGGAGTCTGTCCAGAGTCATTCTTTTGGGGGGAAACCATGGATGGAGATGCATTTATTTCATTTCCTTTATATCCCACCTTTTTCTACAAGGAGCTCATGTACATGGCTCTCCCCCTCCTCATTTAAGCCCTGCAACGACCTTTTTGGGTAGGTTAGGCTGAGAGAGACAGTGATTTGAGCAAGGTCACCCATTGAACTTTATGGACAAGTAGAGATTTGAACTCTGGTCTGCCAGGTCCTAACGCTCTAACCACTCTACCACAACAGACTTATTATTATTTCTATAAAACCATAGTCATTTCCTAGCCCTGAAAGAGATTTTTGGAAGTCTTCGGTAACCTGGGTACCAATTTTCACGCCCAGTTTTTGCCCACAGCATCTGGGCAAATGACTTGGTGGGTTTTTAAATTTTATTTTAAAGCAAGCTCTATTGAGCTTTCGCGGCCAATGCAGCGCCGCCACCAAACCAGCCGCCTCCGGCATTCGCTTCCATGGCCTTGGGAAGGTGCATTGTGGGAGATTTTCCAGGAGAGAAATTGTCTTGCGCGAGGGCATTGCCTCTGAGGCCGGTTGTGTCTGCTGCGATTCAGGGCCATCTCCCAAGGACATAGGGGGCTGGGTGGGGGTGATTTATTGCTCCTTTGTCCCCACACAGAACATGATGCCTGCCTAGAAAATCGCTGTATGTCCCTGCTTTCCTGGAGGCTGATATACAGCCTTGTTAAAAATGATTGCTCCATTGCAATGTGAGGCGGGTGGAAGGAGCAGGGAGATAGCATTGATGCAACGGAAAAATAATCAACGTATTAAATCTGTTAATGGCAGCAGTGCAGGGGGGTTGAATAAGGCGTGTGGTTGCGTTTTATGGCTGCGGCGAGGCTTCCTTGCGTCTTTGTCCCGTAACTGGCACATGTAGCTGGTGTTTTGTAGGGAAATATGATGGTTTGAAAAGATGTAGGACCAACCAGCCGTTGTTATTATTTTAAATGAGAAAGGATATCCTGCGTCTGAACAAGAATGGGGAAAAGCGCAATGGAAATATGGGTCAAGAAGGTAGATGCATTGCAGGGCTTGGGACTAAATGACCCTTCTAACTCTCCAATTCTATGATTATCTGTATTAGGAAGGAAGACTGAAATGAGCGTTTGGCCCTCCCCAATTCCCACACAGTTCATTGTTCCCTTGTAGGCAGTTAACTGGGCTGTGTCGTTTTTGCACCATCCTTCGAGAAGGTGCTGTCCTCCCAATTTACCTTCACAACAACCCTGCAAGGCAAGCTTGGCTGTGGAAGAACGACTGTGCTGAGCGAATGGGAATTTGAACCCAAGCCTGTGCTGTTCCTATTAGGGGCAGAGGGTGGGGAACATTTTCAACCCAAGGGCCGCAGGGTGATTTTCCGAGGGCCACATGCCAGTGGGCGGGACCAGAAGCAAAAGTGGGTGGAGCAACAATTGATCATTTTTACTGGCCACACCCCCCTCCATTCAGGCCAAGCTAAGAGCATTATCAGAGTTCAGATCCATCTTTTGGCCGCAAATCAGGGTTCATGAGTGGTGTGGCCTGGCAGAGAGTCCCTGGACTAGATGTGCCATTGGCCTAATCCAACGGACTCTTCCTAAACTCTTCTGCATGGGGAGAAAAAGGGAAGATCTTGGTAACGGGAGCCTCGCTGGGGTGGTTTTGTCTTATATTTTTGCCGCCAAATGTTTCGTGTTGAAGACTGACTGAATGCAGGTCTCTCCCTGAGGCTCTCCTCTCTCTCCCTCTCTCTCTCTGTCTCTCTCTTTCTTTGCCTTTCGATGGAGCTCATCCCTCCGGCTGGGATTTCCATACATGGAAGCGCCAGGGCTGCAGCCAGAGGGAGCGGCCGTGGATGCCAGTCCATCTGGGCCTCGGTTTCCCCCGCAGCTGACGCAGCGCCCAGGCAGATGGCTTTGGTTTCTCTGCAATAATCCCGCACAAAAAGGCAAATAAGACGGGATCCCACTGCTCAGGGAGGGAGGGAGAGAGCGAGGGTATCATTTTACGGGCCATTCAGGCCAGCCAGGAGGTTTTTAACCTGTTCTTGCTGAGCTTTGGAAAATAACCTCATTTTTAAAATATATAAATAAGAATAAGGCACTAGTTTTTCTTGAGGTTTGCAACCACCGCTTCTGAGAGAAGTCACATTCCCATGTTGTGGGTTCACTTTGTCACACTCTGTATCCCTGTTTGCTGCTTCTAGGAACTGTAGTTTGCTAGGGGTGCTGGGAGTTGTTAAGGGACCCCATTCCTCTAGCAGAACTACAGTTCCCATAGTGGTTTAACAATCAATTGCTATTGCCAGGGTATTCTGAGAGTTGTAGCTGAGAGAAATGAGGGTTCCCTAACAACTCTCAGGACCTTTAACAAACTACAGTTCCCAAGCTTCTTCAAAGTGGCATAAAAGTGCTTTTATTGCAACGTGTGGACATGGCCTCAGGTAACGGTGGGACACAGGAGATTTTCCCACAGAGATTTCATGCGAAGGCAGTATTGTGTGGGAGCAATTGTTTTTGAGATCCTCTCTTTGGGGATTTAAAGGGATCAGGCCCAGAAATGGATAGGAAGGCTGTAAAGGGCGCAAATCGTATGCTCCAGGTAAGCTGCCCCTAACAATGCTATAGCAGCAGCGTTCAGCCCCACTTATACTTTTGGAACACTCTTCAAGGGCAGCCCCAAAGAGACAGTAGTCTAGCAGAGATGTTTCCCAGTCACATGCAACAGTTGCGTCCCTCTGCGGGGAAGACAATAGCTTTGAGGCAGAGCACCTAAAGGTCCTGGGCTCAGCCCCCAGCATCTCCAGATAGGGCTTGGAAATGCTCCTATCAGAAACTCCGGAAAGCCACTGCCAATCAGTGTAGACAGTATTGAGCTAGATAGTCCCAGTGGTCTGATTCCAGAATAAGGCTGTTTTCTCCCTGCTGTCTGGAAGATCACCAGAAACCCACCAGGCCTAAGGAGACCCCTCTGATTCTTCTCACAGATTCCTCTCTGATCAACAGGAAAGCAAGCCCTTCCTGCTGTCCTTGCGAAATATTAACAGCAAGAACTGGAGAAATATGGATTATCCGTAACAAATTCCTTTATCGAGGCTTAGAGTCTATTAAAGGCATCAGCACCCCATCGGAATGGGCTTGGCCTGAGTTTCCTCCGAGAGCATCCCGGCCAAAGCAAACATCTGGTGCCAAAACGATGGCAAGATCTTATTACACTTGCTTTAACAAGAGGAGGCCCTTTTTGTGAGATAAAGACTCTGCATCCCCTTTCAACTTTAGGTTTCTCCTCTATATAAACTTTGCCTGCTTTCATTTAGCAAACGGGAGTTGCCTTCGTCGCAAGGGACTTTGGAGCTAACCCAGCGGACCATCTCTTAACATCCTTAACCGAGAATGCACCAATTCAGGATAGCTTAGTACAGTTTCCATTGTGCCTGGACACTGTTCTGTAGTGGTTAGAGCACGGGGGATGAAGCCTGCGCACAGCCAGTGGTGAGGGATGATGGGAGTTGTAGTCCAGCAATGCAGCCCTCCGGAGGGCCATAGGTTCTCCACCTCTAGTTATCGGGCAGGATTCAGGGAGACCCGAGTTCAAGTCCCCACTGGAGCCATGAAGAAGCTCACTGGGTGGTCTTAACGTCATTCAATTTGCTCTCAGCCTAACCTGCCCTGCTGGGTCAATGTGAAGTTAAAATGGAGGGGGACCATCCGTTCCACCCGCTCTTAGCTTCTGGGGAGAAGAAGGGTGATGGAAATGGAAGGAACAGTTATGAGATTTTGAGTTAACGCTTCTGACGTGTAAATTAAGACAAGAAAATGAAGAGATGCAGAGATGTTGTTAAGAGATTATTTATAAGCTAGTGGTGCCCAGTACTCATAACTGTTTTGGGGTGTCAGCACAAAATGGCTGCCATGGTCAGCAAAGAAAAAGTGGCAAGGATACCTTGTGCTGGTGAGTCCCATTACAAAAACGAAGCAAAACAAGTTATTAGTGTACTTAAATAAAACTGGAGCATGCTCTACATTTTGAGAAGTTGTTTTTCTGTCCTCTGTGCATTTGGACCTTTTGAAATACCGTAATTGAATTTTGTATGGTGCTTCCTGAGGCCAAGGAGCACGTTTTCATCTGTGTTTGGATACGATAGGACATCATTTTGAATTTAAAAATGGCGGCCTGAAAGTATTTAAAAGCCTCTAAAAACATTTAAAACGTCAAAATAATTTCTTGTTAGAAATGTGCTGCTGTCACAAGAAAACCTGCCTTGTTCTGCTCAGAGGTAAGTCCTAGTGAGCTCAATGAGAGCTACTCACAGGGTCAGCGTGTATCAGATTGCAGCCTAACTATTTCTTCAGGAAACCATAGAAGGAGTTAGGCTCATCTTTCGTTTATTATTTCGCTTAATTGAATTTTAAGCCCCTGCGTTTTTCAACTTGGTGTCTTCACCCTAGAACCTGTGAGAGTCAGGTTTTTTCCCCTTCTATTTTTTAAGGGAGCGAGGGAGAGAAATTTATTTATTTATGCCCTGACAGGCTGTGTCAGGGAGGAAATTGAGTGAAGCTTCGTTGTGAGGAGAAAATTCTTGACATGGCCATATTTTTTTTGGATGGCGTTCATATTTCAGCCGGACAAAGGCGACGGCGTTTCCTGAAGAGGCAGTTAAAATATCTGTGGTTGTGTCTCTCGTCGTGGTGGTGTGTGTGTGTGTAAAAGCCAGAAAACATGGATTTTGGTGAGGGAACGGATTGGTTTTGTGGCGACTGAGCATGTGCTTAAGGGCTGGTTTGGGCTCTTTTCCTTGACAAATTAAGGGCAGAAGCTGGTTGAGGTGAAGCAGGGTTGCTCCTCAAAATGGCACCCCTGTGCCGAGTTTTCCTCAGAGAGAGAAAAAGGGGTTGATGGAGAGAAAAAGGTGTGGGGAGAAGGGATAACGGAGAGAGAAACAGGTGACTTCTCTCCAAGGGGTGACATTAAAAAGTGATTAGTGGAAAGAGGTGTGAGAGAAAAAGGTCGGGGTGGGGAGAAGGGGTGATGGTGAAAGGGAAAATAGAGAAGGGGTGAGAGAGAAAAAGGAGTGATGGAGAGAAGAGGACAGAGAAAAGGGGTAGCAAAGGGGAGAGAGAGAGAAGGGGTGACAGAAAAGAGTGAATAGAAGGAAAAAGGAGCGATGGAAGGCGATGGTAGAGAGAGAAAAGGGGGTGACAGAAAGAAGGGGTGATGGGGAAAGAGGGAGAAAAGGAGGTGATAAACAGGAGGGAGGGAGGGATAATAGAACTGGTGGAATAATAGAAAGGGGTGTCCCTGCCCTTTGATATTGCACTATTGCCTTTGGCCCTCCTAACTATTGGCATGTGGCCCTCAACAGAACAGTAATGGCGGAGGGGGTTGTCCACCTCTGGTTACAAGAGGTCCCATTACGTGGCAAGTTTCCTTCCCGCCCGTCCCCTTGGGAACAACGCGCAGGATGAGCCATTGTGTTGCCTCCGTGTTACTACGGTGGTCCGGGTGGCTGAAGGGAGGGCGAAGAGAGGCTGTTTCCTGAGGGGTTTCTTTCATGTTAGACTCTGAGCTGCTGCTTTTTTACGAGCCAGCCGGAAACATGCGAAGTGGTTTTATGGCGCTTCAGATCCTCCAGGGAGTGGGGAGGGAACGGCTCTCTGGGCGCACCTTAGCCCTCCGGCAGAAAAGAAAAAACACATCCGTTAGCATCTCTGTGGCTGAGGAAATTCCTTCTCTGATCCTTAAATTTGGCAGGGGAGAGAGAAAGGGTGAAGCTTTCCCAAGACAGCAAACCCGTTTTCAAGTCAGGTTTGCTGACAGGTGAAGGCAATGTGGGCCAAACCCGGTTCAAATCCCCTCTTGGCCACTTATTGATGGCATCCGTAGCCCGCCATTTTCTCCAGGGAGCTCAAGGTGACGCATACGTAGTTATCCCCCTCCTCGTTGAATCTGCACAACAACCCTGTGAAGTTGGCTTGGCCGGAAGAGGACATGGCTGGCCCCAGTGTCACAGCCAGTGAGCTTCATGGCTGAGAGGGGATTTGAACCCTGGTACTCTAACCGCTACACCACACTGTGCTGGCCATGATGCTGGCTGTGTGACTCTCAGCCATCTTTCAGCTTAGCCTGCCTTGCAAGGTTGTTGAGAGGACAAAATACAGGGTAACCCATGCACCGTGCCAAGCTTTCCTTGGGGTGGAAATGTAGAGCATAAAACGTACATGAAAATGGTACATAAAAAGGACGGGTTGTAGGCTGATTATTGGGGTAGAAAACACAGGTTGGGAACAAAATGGGATTCACTAATTTTCCAGTTTCCCTTCCTGGTTAGCAGCAACATAATTGATTCCATAGTGTGAAAGAGTGAGAATTATCCACCTTCAAAGGGCCCCAACTAATTATTATTATTATTATTATTATTATTATTATTATTAATTACTTATAGTCCGCCCTACTGACTGGGTTGCCCCAGCCAGTCTGGGCGGCTTCCAACATAATATAAAAACACAGTGAGACATTAAACATTAAACATTCCCAATTCAGGGCTGCATTCAGATGTCTTTTAAAAGTCAAATAGATGTTTATTTCCTTATATCTGATAGGAGGGCATTACGCAATACAGTACGGGTGCCACTACCGAGAAGGTCCTATGCCCTGTTCGCTGTAACTTCATATCCCGCAGTGAGGGAACTGCCAGAAGGTTCTCAGAGCTGGACCTCAATGTCCAGACTGGGTGGAGACGCTCCTTCAGGTATACAGGGCCAAAACCGTTTAGGGCTTGAAAGGTCAGCACCAACACTTTGAACTGTGCTTAGAAATGTATTGAGAGCCAGTGTAGATATTTTAGGACCTACAGCAGCAACTCACGCAGAGACACAAGGGGCAGCCTCTGCTGCTGTGCCTCTCTGTTGAGAGTGGTTACATGATCCAATGGCACTTGATTCAGAAGATAAAGATCCGCTACCTGCCTTGCTCCCAGCAGACACTGACTGAAAGAAGGTAAGCCCAGAGTAGTAGATTATATGGAGACACAGTGGGCAACCTCCACCTGGATAGATTCTTTGGGCTTTTAAAAAAACCCTCAGCTTTGGTTTGATTCATGTTCATGCACTTCTTGTGGGGGTGGTGCAAATTATCTTGCAGCCCTGACACACACTTTTGGGGTGAATGACTTAAAGGGGAGAGCACATCTGCAGGCAAAGCTGTAGCCCATCTTTGTGGTGGGGTGGATCTCTGGCATTTTTTTTTGCAACAGGACCTCTTTTTTCCCTTTTCCTTTTTTCGAACAGACGTCTTGCTCTGTTGCTGGCTTGCTGGGAGCCTCTGCCAAGAATGCAAATAATTAGAGCAAATTAAACCCAAACTTCTTTTTTCTGCCTGAGCATGTCCTAACTTAACATCTGCTGAATGTACAAGAAATCCTGTAAGCCTGGACAGGAGCAGAGATGGTTGAGGGAGGTGTGTGGGGGTGTGAAAAGTAGGATGGGCTGGTGGCAAACATCAAAAGGCCTGCATACATCTCAGGAACTTGCTCTGAGACTCGGTGCCTGAGATGGTAGAATCCTGAGGTGTGAGAGTAGGACTGTACCACTTCACACCATGAGTGTGTGATGTGTGTTATTGTTGAACTGCCCTCTGCTTTAATGGAACATCCTGCAAATTAAAAATGAACTATACCCCTTGAAAAAAGAGTACAGTACAGTGGTGCCCCGCAAGACGAACGCCTCGCAAGACGGAAAACCCGCTAGACGAAAGGGTTTTCCGTTTTGGAGGCGCTTCGCAAAACGAATTTCCCTATGGGCTTGCTTCGCAAGACAAAAATGTCTTGCGAGTTCCTGCGGGTTTTTTCCCCTCCCCCCCCTTTTTCTAAGCCGCTGATCAGCTGATCCACTAAGCCGCTAATAGCGCTAATCCGCTAAGCTGTCAATGGGCTTGCTTCGCAAGACGAAAAAACCGCTAGACGAAGAGAATCGCGGAACGGATTCTTTTCGTCTTGCGAGGCACCACTGTACTTTCTGCATTATTTTAAGCAACAGAAAGGCGGTGTGGTGTAGTGTTAGAGTGTTGAACTAGAGCCTGTGAGACCTGAGTTTCATATCCCCATTTGGCCAAGATGCTGAGTTGGGGTGACCTTTAGCCAGTCACTTTCTCTCATCCTCTCCTACCTTGCAGGGTTGTTGTGAGGATTGAATGGGAGAGGGGGAAACCCTGACAGCTGTGTCATGGAACAGCAGTGTACAAATGCCTAAATAAGTGATATAGAGCATTACTGGATCAGTAAAGGCAAAATGAGAGGTCTTGATGGGGGAATGGTGACCTTTTGAAATATTGCTTCTCCCCCCCCCCCCCCGAGCTGATTTCACCCTTCTTTGGCCTTAGCTGTGTCCTCTGTAATGTATACTAGTCATGAGGGGTAAATGGAACCTCCAGCTGAAGATGGCTATTGCCTTCATGTCCTACAGTGATCCAGGATGTTGAAAACTCTTGATACTATTTCTGCAGCAGGGTCCCCATCTTCAGCATCTTAGAGCCTAGACAGCATGGAATGGGAGCTTATTAGCCACTGAGAAGTCTATGTCTCCTTTTCCTTTTACAGATAGGTAGCCGTGTTGGTCTGCCATAGTCAAAACAAAACAAATTCCTTCCAGTAGCACCTTAAAGACCAACTAAGTCAGTTCTTGGTATGAACTGAGAAGGAGTTGTTCTGTATGCTCCAAACCTAAGCATTTGCGAACACTGAAAACACAAGGGGTTTTCAAGGGAATGGAGAGTGCAAGTTCTGTTCCCTACAAGGGAATTTCATGGAAAACACAACTTGAGTCCCACTGAAAGAAGGTATTTGATCACTTCAAATCATTTGCCCATGTGCCTGCACAGAAAACAGTAGATCTAGCTGAAAGGCAACAAACACATGGAGATCTGCACCAAGCATTGCAATGCACCCCTAATTATTATAGTTATTAGAGAGTTTTATAAACTTAGAAGGGGCATGGCTGTGACTATTGTGAACGGACCCTGCACTACTGAATTTGCCACTACACTACTGATGTCCTGATTGTGAGCTTCCCAGGACTGGGGGATCTGTCTCTCCAGTCTGGGAATAGAAAGCTGAATTTTTATCTGATTCAGCCAGGCTCTCTGTAATGTCCTTTTTATTGCCTCATTCTCCCTGGCCACTGCTGAGTTGGAGTTCCTCCCAGTTCCGGTAAGTGGGAGATTTTTTTCTTCTTCCTTTTTAGAACAGAGGCTGACGGCTTTGTTTTGAAAAGCGCTAGCAGGGTTTTCTGTGGGCTTTGGACTCATGTCAGCTCGTTTCCTTCTCGGCCCGCCAACCCAGGGATCTCCATAGCCAACAACTACTGTATCACGGTGCGTTGTTCCTCCTTGACTAATGGGGTTGGTTTTTTAAATCCAGTGCCTTCCTCTTCTGCAACTTCGCCCCTTTTTTTTTGCATTCTCAGCTCTTTGCATTTTCATGCTACTGGCATCCGTTGGCTCAAATCCAGTTCCTTTTGGCCCAAAGGCGACAGCGCTTCTTACTCATTTCATTGTTCGGGACCAAGAAAGGGTGGAACTTTCCCACCTTTTTCAGGCCCTGCTGATATATTTTGATTGGCTAGATTCCAGCAAGGAATCCTGATTGGCTGGTTTCTAGCTTGGCTCCCTGATTGGCTGGTTCCTAGTTTGGCTCCCTGATTGGCTAGGAGGCTTATATAAGTGTTCTTAACTCTTGGGAAACTTCTAGTCTTGGAGCAGTTCTACAGGTGACGATTGCCTCTTTCTTAAATTCAGATTGGATCTCAACGTCTTATTGATGATGAAGCACTTGTAATGTACTTTTGTCTTTCCCTTTCCCAGTTTGCAACACCCTTGTGAAGTAGGCTGCTTTGTTCTCCATTTTACAGGTTGAAAATGGAGAAGGAAGGATACCCAGTGCATTAAATGGTACAGTCCTTCCTTGGAATTGTACCACTTCAGAATTTAAGTAGGGGATGCAGATTCCTGTTGTGTTATTCGCCTGGTGTCCTTGGGTACATTTCATTTTATTTTATTGTTGGGAACACTCAGCTAGGCTCAAGGTAAAGCAAGCAAGCAAGCA
Source organism: Podarcis erhardii (assembly GCF_964252035.2). Classification (NCBI taxonomy): domain Eukaryota; kingdom Metazoa; phylum Chordata; class Lepidosauria; order Squamata; family Lacertidae; genus Podarcis; species Podarcis erhardii. The sequence goes on along the minus strand of NC_138514.1, from coordinate 35,136,074 downwards.
AGCAAACAAACAAACAAACAAAACAAAACCAACAAACAAAAACAGCTGTTCTAGTTTAAATAGTGAAGAGAGAGGAAAATTACAAATTCTTTGCCATTCTGGTCACATTTCTGTGACCCAGGAGGACCAGAAGTTACCTAGAAGCACTTGGATTTCCTGATAAAATTATGTTCTGGGAATAATTAATGTCTTAATGATCCCCAAATAGCTGTGGTCAGGATAGCAAAAACATAAAGAAAACAACTGTGGTTCTTTCCCCCACGGAACAGAAGAGACTCCCTTATACAAAGTCAGACCATTGTTCTATCTAGCTCAGGGTTGTCTGCACTGACTGGCAACAGCTTTCCAGGTTTTCAGATGGGGGACATTCCCAGCCCTATGTGGAGATACGAGGGTTTGACCTGGGACCTTCTCCATGCTGTATCCCTGAGCTACAGCTGTTCCCCTGGAAATGAACCAGGGTTCTAGTCCTCATGGTTCTTTATTAAAGACTGATTGATTAGGAATATTGGAAGCTGCCTTATAGTCAATCAGACCTGTGACCTTCTGTACACAAGGCAAATGCTGTTCCACTGAGCTATGTCCCTTTCCCTCAATATTCCAGTTACAGAGCCAAATCAAACTCTAAAATCCTCTGTGTGTGCCCCCCCCCCCCAATAAACTTCAGGGCTCTGAGTGTAGCCTGTGGGTGTTACCGGTCAGTTCCTGCCGCAGGGCTGCAGTTTCCCCCCACTCTTCTTCCTGGTGGTAGGCCTGTCTCTTTTTGCTAGCAGGTGAGTTTGGAGCCAGCTGCGGATCCTGCCTTTTCAGAGGCCCTTTTGAGCTTGAAAGGAGGGAATGGGGATAAAGAGAAACGGCGCACAGCGGGGATGAATGAACTTGCCCTACTTTGAACAAAAGCCTCCCTCGCTTACTCCCACTGTCGGATTTGAGGGAAAAGATGTTCCGCAGCGCACAAAACGCCTCCTTTGCTACGCAGTGAATTCTGATGCAGGAAGATGGTGGCCGGGAACTGCTTTGGCAAGATCAAAGCTCTGAGGGTCCAGTTCTTTTTTATATATAAAAACATTGCATTCATAACCCCACTGTGTCCTCCAGGGTGGTGGGTGTGGTTCTCTTCCTTCCCATTATATTCTCACAACAACCCTGTGAGAAGGTGAGGCTGAGGGACAGTGAGGGGTCCAAGGTCACCCAGCAAGTTGTGTGGCCGAGTGGGCATTTCAACTCTGGTCTCCCGGGTCTTTGAGTGCAGGGGACTCCCATAGATTGCGCTGTTCCTCCAAGACACTTTTCATGTGCTTCTAAACCAGAGCTCTGGTAAATTTCCTTCTTGTCTAGAGAAGGATGTGTCAGGAAACGTCACCCTGTCCTGATAAAAGCCAAGGGTGGGTGGGGATTAGACCAGAATCCTCTTCCGATGACAGACTGTCTTTGAAAAATCCACCATAATATAATCTCTCTCTTTCAATTAACTTAAATGAAGCTTCCTCATCTTGATTCCCTTTGGAGAGGCTCTAGAGCAAAGTTGTTCCCCAGATTTTTCCTCTGCAGAGTCAGGTGGTGCTAGCCCCACAAAGTGGGGTGTTCACCTGGGGGTCCAAAATGAGTTTGATCAGAATCCCAACTGGCCATCACCTGTTTGCTTCCATGAGAAGGGGGAACGGAAGATTTTTCCGGTTTTGAGAGAAGGAAATTTTGCTTTAAAGTGGGTGAGTACATCAGAATCACTGAGCTGATAGATGATAGATAGATAGATATAGATGATAGATGATAGAGAGATAGAGAGATAGAGAGATAGATAATGTATTTTACAACCACCCTTTAATAAGCCTCCTTAGACAGGAGGTGCTAACTGCTGCTATTCTTTTAAACCCAGAGCTGTTTTGATAAATCCAGATCTAGGATCCTGGGGGCCTCTGGAGTCAAGGGAACGGGCTGGGATCCAGCACGCCAGACGGTGTCTGGATGCATTCAATAGACCTTCTGGCTCCAACTTTTGCCTGCCTGCTTTTCTGCTATAGGTCGGGATTGTCAGAGCTTGCAAGAGCCTCTTTGAATCCGGAATGTACTGACTTTAATTATCTTTGGGGGGAGGGGAGGGGAACGGGGAGAGAGAGAGAGAGAATTGTAGCTTCTCCCCAATTCCTCCAGACCTGGGTATTGCATATCTGAAAATTTAAGGGGTTAGCTGTCAGTTCACCCTTGGATCTTGGGGAGTTTTGCTTCCCTGCTCTCAATCAGACCTAGGAGGCTGGCTATATTTTAAAAAGTGGCCTTTGGTTGCCTGTGGCAAGTACCAATTGCCTCCCAAGTAACCAGGCTAGGAATATGTTTGTAATATCTGAATGTGGGGACTTCCTTGCTGGATCAGGGAAAAGAAGTCAATCTGAATGTTCTGGAACCTTCTTCAATCTGAGGACCACATTTCTATCTGGGAAACCTTCCAAGGGCCACGTGCCAGTGGTGGGCGAGGTCAGAGGGGAAAGTGAGTGGACCAATGAAGGTAAATGTCTACCTTTGTGCCTTGGGCTACTTCCTATACACGCGCCTTCTAGGTCTGCTCCATGGCGTTTGTTTTCTTGTGTATTTAACATTCTGGGTCAGCACCTCCACACATCAGCATTGGTAACCACCCACTTGAGGTGATAGATGATTTTGTCTACTCGGGCTCCACCATAACCAGCAATGTCTCTATCGTTGGTGAGCTGGACAAGTGTATTGGCAAGGCAGCTATGGCAATAGGTCGCTTCTCCAAAAGGGTATGGGAGAATGTGATGCTGACGACCAATAGCAAGATGAAGCTCTGCTAGGCTTGCGTTTTGAGCATGCTGCTTTATGGAGGGGAGTTGTGGGCACCTCACACCCACCAGGAGCGATGCCTCAAGCCCTTCCACGTGCACTGCATCAGGAAGATTTTGAGCACCACAGGGCAGGACAGAGACTCAAACATGTGTTCTCCCAAGCCCAGATTCCCAGCATGTTTGCAGTCCTGTCTCAGGGACGTCTACACTGGCTTGGTCATGTTCACAGAATGGAAGATGGCAGGATCCCCAAGGACACGCTTCAGGCACCAGGCCTGTTGGGAGACCAACTCTGCGCTACAACTCTGCAAATGTGACACGAAGGCTGGTAACATCAACCCTGCTCTGTAGGATTCCCTTGCAGACGCCCACAGTGCCTGGAGATAGGCAGTCAGGTTGTGTATCTGTAGCAGTGACCGGAGCAGAAATAACTGCTGGGAGGAGCGCAGAGAGAAGAAACGCCATGGTGCATCTTCAGCAACACAACCGGACGCCTTCCTCTGCCCCAGCTGCAACAAAACATGTCTCTCCTATATCAGTCTCTACAGCCACGGTGGGTGCTGCAACCTGCCAACACTTTGACTTCCACTTTTTATACGACTTGTGAAAAATGGTATGGAAATCTTGTTTTTCAGATTAATAGGGAGGGGGGAAGAGAAGGAACTTCCTTTCTCCTGTAACACTTTCCAACTTGGGAATCGATCCAGAGAAACTCAAGGCGGGGGCGTTCAGGACACACAACCCAACACACTTGTGGAACTCATTGCTGCAACATGTAGGGAACATTGCCAGGTTCAGATGGCTTTCAGAGGGGATGCGGCAAAGATGGAGGAGGAGAAGCCTCATCAATGGCTACTAGTCACAGTGGCTATGTGGAACTTCCCAGTTAAGGAGCAGTCTATCCCTGAATTTACCCGTTGAATCACAAATGGGGACAGGGCTGTTGTTGTGCTCATGTCACTCTGTGAGAACAGGATGTTGGACTTCAACAGCCTCTGGGTCTGATCCATCAATGATATTCTTACATTATTGCCTCCCAGTTGTGGAGTCTGCAAAAGTTTTCAAGATGCCTCTGCTGTTTCTTTTCTGCCTTTGAGGCCATCAGTGTGCTGCTCTGTGATGATATTGACCTTGAGTGTAGGCCAGGAGCATTTCTTATGGACTAGAAACATTTCCCTACCTCCTCTGGAGGATTTTGTGAAGGTTGGGAAGAAGTCTAGGAAGATTCAGGGGATTGGCTTCCAAGGCTGCAGCTTGGCTTGCTGAGTCTCCAAAAAGAATTATCCACGGTACTTTTGATTCTCCTTTTCCAGCCCTCCATAAATCTCCCCTTGTATCCTATCCTGGAGCGGATGCCGAAAGCCTCTGTTAAATCAGATGCAAGCGGAAAGGCCCCATTCAGCCACCTGGCCTGGCCTTCTCTCTCTCTCTGTGGTCTGGCTTTGGGCTTCCTAGGCATCCCTCCAAGTTGTAAGGCCAAGGTCCCCAGGGAGGGCATCTGTCAGCCGCCTGCCCTCCCCGTCTGGGCCTTCCCTCTGCGGCAGGTGGCATTAAACCCTCGCAAAGAGTCCTGCTGCAAACGGCTTATCGGGTCCAGTGAGACTCCCCTCTTTGCTTCCCTTGGACTCTGTCCTCTGCCCACCAACCCCGCTATTGTGCCCTTCCCTCCAGAGAAGCGGCCCTGGTTGGCAACGAGCAGCCACCGCCACCTCCCTTTCCTAAGACGCCACATTCCTGCTTAATTGGCTAATGCTTTTCTGTTTACCTTTGGTTTGTTATGACAAATCGGACAGATTTTTCCTGGCGCTCGCTGCAGTGGTATCCAAACAAATCAAAAGAAAACGGTGTGTGGAGCCAAGTTCACTGTGATCCATGGAGGGGGGGGGGTGTTTGTGCACGCGTTCGGAGGAGAGGGGGGGGTTTATGTCTGTTTCTTATTTTCGTCTTGTTGTTGTTTACACACCACCCTGGGTGTTTGTGATTCATGTTGTGGCTACGATCTCCGAAGCCATTTCCTGGGGAAAGGCCCCTTGGCTTACTTTTTCTCTGGGCTTTCCACCCCACGTGGACAGCTTACATCCTAGGCTATGCACTTTTTATTTGCTTACTACATTCCCTCCAAGGAGCTCAAGGTGGCATACATGGTTCTCCCTGTCCTCGTTTAATCCCCAGAATGACCCTGTGAGGCAGGTTAGGCTGAGAGAGACAGTGACTGGCCCCCAAGGTCATACCCAGGGAGCTTCGTGGCCGAGTGGGGGATTTGAATTCTGGTCTCCGAGGTCCTAGTCCAACACTCTAACCACTACACCACACTTGCAACCAGCCCAGAATCTGCTGTCATCCTCCTCCTCCTTAATCTGATTTCCCCCCCTCAATAGAACTGTGAACCAGTGTGGTGTAGTGATTAGAGCAGTAGATTTGTAATCTGGGGAACCGGGTTCGCGTCTCCGCTCCTCCACATGCAGCTGCTGGGTGACCTTGGGCTAGTCACGCTTCTCTGAAGTCTCTCAGCCCCACTCACCTCACAGGGTGTTTGTTGTGGGGGAGGAAGGGAAAGGAGAATGTTAGCCGCTTTGAGACTCCTTCGGGTAGTGATAAAGTGGGATATCAAATCCAAAATCCAAACTCAGCAGGAATCAGTACGGGGGCAAAACCAGACTTGAATTGGCTCTGTCTATCATTGTCTCTGGCTCTGCCTACTGTTGGGCTTGAGCAGATATATAAGAAGGTTTGCCATATGTCCAGAATTTCCCAGGATTTGCCAGGATTTGGCCATCAGAAACAGTGGAAAGTGGAAAGATTTCGCTTGCAAAAAAAAAAAAAAAGTTCAGCAACTGTCTTGTGTCCAGATTTTCACTTTTTGAAATATGGCGACCCTAATACAACTGCTAGCACATTTGCCAAGCTAAGCATGGTTTGGTATGGTTTCAAACTGAGATTCCTGGGAGCTGTAGATTTGTATAGGATGCAGAGAGTGATTAGGAGACTTCTATTTACCTCCCAGAGCTACAGTTCCCAGTGTTTCCTTTGACGAGGGATTGATCTTTAAATCGTTCTGGGAATTGTGTCTCTGCGAGGAGAGTTGGGGTGTCTCCTTGCAACTCCCAGCACCCTTAGCAAACTGCAGCTCCCAGAATCCTTTGGGGGGAGCCGTGGCTGTTTAAAGTGGCATCGTTTAAAACATGTGGTGTGAATGTGGCCCAAGACGCCAATCCTAACCCCTCTTGCCTGGCATGTTGAAAGGGAATGCTAGCTTGTTAAAGAGGCTGAGAGTTGTCAGGAAAATAGCCTTCGTTGGGCAGAACCCTTCTCCCAAATTCCTCCCCTACCCCTCTCTCCATTTGATTCTCCTGGCCTCTCCTTCCACACCCAAGTGTCCCCTCACCCTTTTTCCTTTCCGGAGTTGTTTTCTTTCCTTGTTGAAGCTGGCTGGCTCATACTAAGCTCCCCACCCGGTTTGCCCTATCCGGGTTTTGTCAGCGTGCAAGATCTCTGGCCGTCTCCTCGGAGGTCTCTCTGGACACCTTGACGAGACCAAATCCGCTTTCTCCCGCCTGGCCAGTGATGGTTGCTTCAAAGAGAATTAACAGAAGAAAAGATCTGTTACCATTATGGTTAAGCTCTTACCCGCCCCCCCCCCAGCACAAAAAAGCCTCTTGTGAAGCTTGAAAACAGCTGAGCTTTCATTCCAAAGCAGCAAGGCACCTCTGTGCTTTCTCTCTTCCCCCCACCCCCAAAAATGTTTCTTTAAATGTTTATTTCAAAGAAAATTAGAAGCAGAAAAATCTCTTGCATCTGGGATAGTTTTTGAAATGGCTTTCTTAGTGTGTATTTTTTTAAAAAGGGTGCTCAAGGGACATGTTTGGGGAAGTAATTGCCCCTCCCTGATACCATTTTTAAAACTTTTTTTTAAAAAAAAAAGTTTTATACATCTGCAAAAAAAATACAACTTCAATATGGATGCAAAGTCAACAACAGATATATAATACAAAGGCTTAATGTATTTGAGCGAGGAAAGGGCGAGGAGGAGAGAGGAGGAAAAATAAATAGGAGCAGATGGGTTTAGGACTACAGTGTTCCCAATGATATCTGCGGCTTAGCATTCTCTTGCATTTTGTTATACCCATTTTGTGAACTACCAGCGCGTCCAGCATTCTGTTCTCACAGTGGCCAACCAGATGGGGTACCTCATCTAGCCTGTGGGTGAGATCCTTAATTGCACCACTGCCCTATTGTCAAACTTTTGAGGAGTGCCTGCGCGTCAAAGTTCAGAGGGGCTCTCTGCGATTGGCACTGAGAGTGACCGCCCCACCATAATATAGATGATCCCAGCTGTTTGAGAGCCCAGCTTGTAAAGGAGTTGTGTCTTACCTGCATCCCATATGTTGTCAGGTGTGGGGCAGGTGGGTGTGGTTTGGGGAAAACTGCTTATTTAGGGCTGGAGGTTCCTAAGGCTTTTACGCCATGGTCTGTCTGATTGCCCAAACTCTATATAATAAATATAGAGCCACATGCTATATATTTATTAATTGCATTTATGTCCCACCTGTTTGTCCAAGGAACTCATTTCATTCCCACAACAAACCTGTTGTTGTCCCAGGGTCACCCAGTGAGCTTCAGAGCCGAATGGGGATTTGAACTCTGGTCTCCCAGAGCCTAGGTTGGCACTCTAACCACTGCACCACACTGGCTCTCTATAACTACGATCTGAAGCCATGGTTTCTTTACTACGGTTCAAGCTCTTGTCGGCGCCATTGCTTGTCAAGGCTACTGGGAGTTGTAGTCCAAAAAATCCAATGCTTTCCAGGTTGTGGGAAGCTGATATCAGTCACCAGTCACACACACACCCTCTTCCCCCCTGCGAGACTGATACTGTCGTCAGGATTGCACCAGCTATGAGCTGTGGTGTTTTCAGACCATCGAGCGAGGCAAACTACAAGAGTGTTTAGCTGTTGAAGCGATTATTGTAGCTTAGCAACGGAAAGAGTTGAAGTGGGGAGGGAGACACACTCCCTGTTCTCTGAGTTTTTTTAGCAATATTGGATGAGACCTTTTTTCCTTTTTAACGGGAACAGCTAATTTTTTAAAAAAGTGCAGGAATCTCTCCAGCCTCCAGAAAAGACCGAGCGAGAGGGATCTTGGCATCCCTCTAGTATGCTCAGGGAACAATGATGGAATAAGCCACTGGAGTTTAGGTTCTGCTGGAGGAATTCCTGCTGTGTTGTTCCCCCCTCCCCCCCAAAAAAAATAGTCTTTGGGGGGATTATAGTGAAAATGCCTCACCTTTAGGAATTTCAGCATGCCTTTTTTTAAAAAAATAATATTTATTAAAGTTTTAAAGGTTACAAAAAAGAAAAAGAGAAAACACCAAGTTAAACAAAAACTAAACAACACATTACAATATAGAAAAAAGAAAATAGAAAATAGAAAAAATAATTATAAAAAACAGAAAAATAGAAACAATTAAAAAACACAACGAGCCTTCCCATAACTTATCTTTCATTTGCTTGTTTCCTTGACCTCCTCGCACCTCCCTTTTTTGTATTCTAGTTCGGTTAGCTATTTCAGCAAATCCTTTCCATCTTTCCCAATTTTTATCCTATAATTTATCTTAATATAATGTAACTTTACCTTTCCTCCTTTCATCCATTAACAGTCTATTTTTACTTAGTCCTTTATAATATTTCTGCTAAAGCCACATAACTTCATTCCAGCCTCCTTCTAACATTCCTTAATTTTACAATGTTTCTGTAAATAAGCTTTAAATTTCTTCCAATCTTCTTCCACCAACTCTTCTCCCTGGTCTCGAATTCTGCCAGTCATTTCTGCCAGTCCATCACCTTCATCTGCCATTCTTCCCGGGTGGGTAAATCTTGTGTCTTCCAATACTTCATGATAAGTATTATTGCTGCTGTTGTAGCATACATAAAGAAAGTTCTATCCTTCTTTGGCACCAATTGGCCGACCATGCCCAGGAGAAAGGCCTCTGGTTTCTTCAGAAAGGTATATTTAAATACCTTTTTCATTTCATTGTAGATCATCTCCCAGAAAGTCTTAATCTTTGGGCATGTCCACCAAAGGTGAAAGAATGTACCTTCAGTCTCTTTACATTTCCAACATTGATTATCGGGCAAATGATAAATTTTTGCGAGCTTGACTGGTGTCATGTACCACCAGTATATAATTTTCATTATATTCTCTCTTAAGGCATTGCATGCCGTAAACTTCATACCTGTGGTCCATAACTGTTCCCAGTCAGCCATCATAATATTATGTCCAACATCTTGTGCCCATTTAATCATAGCTGATTTCACTGTTTCATCCTGAGTGTTCCATTTTGACAGCAAGTTATACATTCTAGGAATTTCAGCATGCCTTGTTTGGATCTTCCATTTTTACATATCTTAGGGACCAAGCTAGGGTAGCTGCTAGAGACAGACAATTTGATTTACTCTTTCCACCTTCAAAGGCAGCCCCATATACATTGCACAGCAGTAGTCTAGCCTGGAGATTTCCAGTGCCATGAGGAGTTGTGGTCTGGTGGCGCTGGGTGGAGGGTTGGATAGCAGTCTACCTTCCAGGGTTGCTGTAAGAACTGCTGGGAGAATTCAGCCTGCAAGGCTGAGAGGAAATAACCACTGCTCATGTATTCTCTGCCATATTAATCATGACTAGAAAGTTGGGCCATTTATCGAAAGCATTTATATGCCGCTGCTTAGCCAGAAAAGCTTACAGAGCTGCTTACAAATCAGTCTAAATAACACCAGCTTGCATTCTAAAAAGACGTGACAAAAAAGGAAAAAGGTGGGGAGAGGGAAAAAGCAGGAATGTTCATCCTTTGCTTACCCCTGCAGTAGTCCAAATGGCGCATACTTCTTTTCATCAAGGCATTGATTCCCTTAACTTCCCCTGCCTCATGGACCACTTGAATTTTTTTTTGTTCTGCCTGTTAATAACAATTGTCCTACCCTGTGCTGGATGCTGGATGGTTGTTGTTGTTGTTGTTTTGAAAAAATATTGCTTCTTTTATTTCTCGTATTTTAGTGTGTTACAATTTGAGTTCCATACAGTTCAGATTGTAAGTGTTATTCGCTGACACAATGCTGAATGAAGCTTGCGGGCGTTGAATTGCATTGTTTGGTTGCAGCAGAGCACTTGGTTTCAGAAAGACAGCAGCTGCAGCCTCCCAACCTAGTAAGAACTTGGGTTTGATGCAACCTCAGCATCAATCCTTTTAGTGAATGGAGCAAATGTGGAGCTTATTTCCCCCACTTGATCTTCTTGGCTGCCTGGTTCCCTTTCCTTCTCCACCCTCCTCCGTCTCTTCTCTCTCCCTCTCTCTGGCAAAACTGACCTTTTTTCTCTCTTGACCCTCCTGAGATCCAGCTGCGCAGGCCCTCTCCAGCTCACTTACACATCTGAGCTGCTGCCACATCGCTTGACTTGCGTCGGGAGGAGAAACCCGCTCGCCTGTCTCCCAGCCAAGGAAAGCTGATGCAACCCCGGCCGCCCTTCCTCTGGGTCTCAAGGGCTGCAAAGCCCGGCCAAATAAACAGAAGGCTTTAGCCGCCTTTAAGTGGACACTCCGTCCAGAGCCTTTGCAAACACATTCCGAAGCTCCTCTAAAGACTGCGGGAACTCCATTAAAAAAACCCACTTTTTGGCTCTAGAAATGTTTTAAAGTGCAGGCCTGCTGTTGTCAGGGTGAGCGATTGGTTGAGTGAGGGAGTGAGGGCTGCGTTTCCAGAGTGTGTCCTTCCCAGCAACCCCACCTCGCTTCAGCTCCCGCAGCTGAAGTTTTACGAGGTTGAACTGACCACCTGGCAGGGCTGTTGTCTTTGCTCATGAATCAATTCTGAACGAATCTGCACATGGCTCATACAATCATGCTGGTGGAAAGCCAGCGGTTTCAAATGGTGCGTTTTTAAGTATCACCGCTATCCGACATGATAGAATCTTATGCATGGCATGGGGAGAGTGGCCAGAGAACAGCTTGCACATAGTTAAGCAATGGAACTTGTTGCCAGAGGAGGCAGCAATGGCCATCAGCTTAGATGGCTTTGAAAGCAGATTGAACAAATTCATGGAGAATAGGCTATTGATGGCTACTGGCTGCAAGAGCTATGCTCCACTCCCATTGCTGGAGGCAGTTAGTACATGCCTCTGAATACCAGTTGCTGCCATTCATGAGTGGGGAGAGTTGTCGTTGTGCTGAGGTTCTGTTTGTGGGATTTCCCATTGGGGCATCTGGTTGGCCACTGTGAGAAGACTAGAAAGACTAAGAAGACTGGATTGGCCTGATCCAGTAGGTCTCTTCATTTGTTCTCTTTACCTTATTTTTAAAAAATTTAATTTATCTAAGAAACCCAAAATAATCTGTGTGGTTTTGAATTCATTTATTAAAATCAGTGCTGCTTTGTACAGTTCCGTGCACCATCTCGATTCAAAATGGCCTCTGGTTGTAACCAGAAAAGCCAGTTAGGTCCCTGCCGCAAGGAGCTTACAGTCTGAGCTTTTGAACCATGAGACAGCAACTGGGAGGAGGGAGAGTGGAAGGGGCAAGAGGATTCTAAGTATAACTGCACTCCTTGCTTTTGCAGTTCATTACCACATCTCTCTCTCTCTCTTTTTTTTCCCCCTCCCTCCAGTTGAAACTCTGGAACAAGTTCCGAGTGTCCAACATTCCCTCGCTGATATTTATAGATGCCACTACGGGAAAGGTTGTGTGCCGGAACGGCCTCTTGGTAATTCGAGATGACCCAGAAGGTAAGGCTGTGTGTTTAATGCTCTCGCTTGTCACGCCAAAGGAAATCTTTGCATCATTGCCTCTTGTGGGTCACGGTTGCCCTTTTCTGAGAGCATGGCAGAGACTGAGGCAAGCCGATGCACTCAGGCAAACCTCACCAAAGACTTCTTGGAGGCCTAGGAAGCTCCAGCTCTTCTCCTAAGAACAAAGCAAGATTCCAGTCCTCATTGTTCAGAATTACAAGCTGATTTAATTAGAATTTCAATATTCTGCTTTATAAGGAGTGGTTTATCTAGCTCAGTTTTGTCTACACTGACTGGCAGCAGCTCTCCAGGGTTTGGGGCAGGGAGTCTTCCTCAGCCCCACGTGGAGATGCCATTGAGGATTAAGTGTGGGCCAATTGCCTTCTCCATCTCCTGGGCCATTGTGAGGGTTTAAGCAGTGCTTGGCAACTGAACCTAGCTGCCATATTTATTTCCCACAATGCACTTTCCTGCAATGACACCACTCTTGAGCCTGCATGATGGCAGACACCATTTTGGATTCTCTTTTGGGGGGGATACAGGTCGAGACAGATGGGGTGCTGCTGTGATGTTGTTAGTCGTTTCTCTGCTTTATGCTGTGCTCCTCCCGCTCCTGCTCCAGGTTTGGAGTTCCCTTGGGGGGCCCGGCCATTCGGCGACGTGGTTGCTGGGCCTCTCCTTCGAAATAATGGCCAGACCCAGGAGAGCAGCACCCTTGAGGGCTCCTACGTTGGCGTTTACTTCTCTGCACACTGGGTGAGCTATTCTCTTAACTTTACCACTTTGGGGGTGTGGGTGGCGAATGGAGCTCAGGGGTGCACGTGAGCATGTACAGAGTGCCTTCCCCTTACAACTGAGTCATCACAAGCAGAGCCATGTATTGACTAACGTAGTGATGAATTATAAGTAAAGAATAATCAGTGATTGTAATCAGTGATTGTAATGGGAAGAAGTCTATTTTTAATTAATAGTGGGGATTTTTGTATGGTTTGTGGCTCAGAAAGTTTTGTTATGATTCAGACTCCTTTTGTACAGCAGCTGTGACTGCCAGCATCCTCCAACAATGTATATGAAGTGCATTTGGAGTGTTTTCATACAATCCTAGCATTGTACAGTTGGAAGGGTCATCTAGTCCAACCCCCTGCAGTTCAGGAATCTTTTGCCCAACATTTGTTAAACTCTTTATTTGCATTGCACCGGCTTTACCTGTTCCAAAGGTTGTAGTCCACAGTGTTTCTTGTTTTGCAGCCTGCCTGCCTACACATACTTACTTAAGTCATTTTTGGCATGTAGAGAGCCTTTTGGGGAGAAAAGCACTTGCTCCCAGTTGACCAAACCCTTTTCCCGTAGGCAATTCCCACTCGCCATGAGGCTGCCTGTGTAATAGTAATGTACCACCTTCCCCATGCTATTTCTTTTGCAGTGCCCACCCTGCAGAAGCCTCACCCGGGTACTAGTGGAATCCTATCGTAAGATCAAGGAATCCGGTCATAAATTTGAGATCGTCTTTGTCAGTGCAGACAGGTAAGAGCTGCCTCTCTGCCATTGGAACCAGCTCCTGCTACGCTTGGTGGGGAAGGGACAGGACATGGGGATGAAAGGTGATTGGCTATTGGCCAGTCAAAAGGGATTGGCAGGTGGTCCATGGCACTGGGGAAGCGGGTGCCAGAAGCAGGCGGGACAGGAGCAGGGGCTGTATGTCATTAGCGGAGCTCTGAGTGTGGGATCAAGCATTCTGAGAGCCTCAGCTTTTGGTTTTCTTAAAGCACAGTTTCTAGTCCCTAAGATACAGTTCAAAGGTGCGTGTGACCCGTTGCCTGGTGAAATGTTAAGTTGCAGAGCTCTGGACCTTGACACATAAGCACTTTTCCCAGGCTTGTTACCTGTTGGAGAGGTTCTGTGTCCTCACTACAGAGGTGCCAAAGTTTAGTTCCTAGAAGGTAATCAGGGATTGGTAAGGCAGGCATAGAGAAAGAGAGAAAGAGAGAGAGAGAGACCCAGGGAAGAGCCTGCAGAGCAAGGGAAGCATCAAGAAGGTAGTCAGAAGCAAAGGAAGGGATGGAATCCAATGCAACAAATGGCTCTCGGCTGCAGATTAACAAAACCCATCCACAGTAAAAGGAATTCAAAGACACCAACTGATACCAGTAAAGTTGGGTGTCCTTTTCCAATGAGTTGCAGTGTGGCTTTGAGATCAGGGGTCCTGCTCAGCTCCTGGCATTCGAATCCAAACTCAGCAGACAACCTTAGCACTACATTTCCATTGTGCAAGGCTATTCTTTGGTGGCCTCTTCTTGTGGCTTTCAGAATCCCTGTGGGACCTCCTAGCAGCGTTTTTATATATCCCACAATTTTACAGACGTTGGGTTTTCACCCCTGCTTTATTTATATATACAGTTTACAAAGAAGAGCAAGTTTCTAGTCCTCATTACAGTGGGGAAAGTACACTTGGGGGCGGGGAACCGTGTGGGCAGTGTCATTGCTGGAGTGTCTGGCCCCAGAGTGATGGATGGGTAGGTTTCCTTAATATCAACCTTAGTATGGTTGTTAAAGGTAAAGGGACCCCTGACCATTAGGTCCAGTCGTGGCCGACTCTGGGGTTGCGGTGCTCATCTTGCTTTACTGGCCGAGGGAGCCGGCGTACAGCTTCCGGGTCATGTGGCCAGCAGGACTAAGCCGCTTCTGGCGAACCAGAGCAGCACACGGAAATGCCGTTTACCTTCCAGCCGGAGCAGTACCTATTTATCTACTTGCACTTTGACGTGCTTTCAAACTGCTAGGTTCGCAGGAGCAGGGACCGAGCAACGGGAGCTCACCCTGTCATGGGGATTCCAACCGCCAACCTTCTTATCAGCAAGTCCTAGGCTCTGTAGTTGAACCCACAGCGCTACCCGCGTTACGCTTTTATAAATCATAGGGTGCACACAGTCGCCCTGCCTTGCCGCCTGGCCACCCCCCGTGCCAAATCCACAGCACCGATCAGCTTCATCCCCCTTCGCAAAGAGCAGATTTCACAACAGCAGCCCTGTGAAGGCTACTGCAACCAGACTGCTTTTGTTCGCTGCAGTCCAGACCTCGTTCCGCAGTGCAGGGTTGGTGTTCCACCTGGAAAGGGTAAAAGGCTGCCTCCTTTTGCTTCGCCCCCTCCAGGTCGGAGGAGTCATTCAAGCAGTATTTCAGCGAGATGCCCTGGCTAGCCGTCCCGTATGCTGATGATTCTCGGCGCTCGCGTCTCAACCGGCTCTACGGCATCCAAGGTGCGACAAAAACCCTCTCTGAAAACTAACTTTCCTAGGATTGCATGTGTCGTGCATAACATACTTGTGGCCCTTGCTAGAAAAGGTGGTGCCAAAATAAGAAGCTCATTGATTAGGTTTAGTATTGACATGTAATGTTCATGTTTCCTTATATCCCAGTTATTGGAATATTTGTGTAAAACTCTTATAAAATGTTTACTTGTATGAAATTCTTACAAATGTCTTAAAATAAAAAACAACAACACTCAACTTTGCTTGCGGAAGGTTCCAGATTCGATCTCCCACATTTCCTGGAAGGGCTGGGAAGGTGTCCCAGTATGGAATCCTTGAGAGCTGCTGCCAGTTAGTGTTGACGTTATTGAGAATAGATGGACTGATGGTCTGACTCAGTAGAAGGCAGCATCTTACATTCTGTGCATTCCTCGCCTCATTCTACTCCTTCTTAACTTTTAACTCTGTCCAAGAGGGAGGTTTTCTCGGATCTACCTTTTGCCTAGCTTTTGTCATTTGCTCGTTTCCCTTTGTCATTTTCACCGCTGTGCCCTGCTGGTGACCTCAGGGGATTTCTAAGGAAGCATGAAATAGTTAATGATAAACACTCAAAACCAATACACCCCTGCCAAGAACCAAAAGACACTGAACAATGATTTAACCATTTAAAAAAAAATGCTACATCTTTGAATTCAGCTTAAGGAACCTTTGATCTTGGGGGTGGGTGGAATTTAACGGTTCAAAGAATATGCAAAAGTACCTAACTCTGTTAAACACCTGAATTGTAAACATTTCAATAAATAACGAGGGGATAGCAATACCTGTGGTAAATAATAATAATAATAATAATAATAATAATAATAATAATAATATGCTGCCCATCTGACTGGGTTGCCCTAGCCACTCCAATCAGCTCCCAGTAAAATATTAAAAACATAATAAAACATCAAGCATTAAAAACTTCCCTTCAGATGTCTTCTATTTAATAACAATATTAATGTTGTATGTACTTATACTTGCCAAATCTCTGGGCTCAATGTTGTTGTCACTCCATAGAGGTGGAGTGGGGAACTTCGGGTTTGGGTTTGAGATGCGGCCCTTGAGGTCTCTCCATCTGGCCCTCTGGACACCCCTCGGGCCACACCCTTCACCCAGCCTTTCTTCGTACCCTCCTTGAATATTTTTGCCTGCCCTGGGAAAGTGTCGTTGAACACTGATTCATGCCTCTTTCTTCCTTGGATGAATGAAAGAGCGAACGTTTGCATTCACGTTTGTTGCTCCACCCACTTCATCTCTGGCCCCACCCACTATTGACAGGTGACCTGTGGAAGAGAAAGCAGAAAAAAGCTCCTTCACTTATCTTTTTGAGTGATCAAGAAAGGGAGAGGAAGGGTTGCGGCTATGCAAATTAGGGCAACCTTCTGACTCTACGGCTCCCATTAAGGGACAAAAGAAGGGCTGTGGCTTTGCATGGCTAGGGAGGCACGAAAGTCCCCTTTTTCTCAGCTCCCACAAGTAAACTGGAGCTATTTGGAGTAGATTTGGGCCTGTGTTGGACGAGGCTGGTGGGAGCTGTACAGGCGACTCCCCACTTAACGCAGAGGTAACCTTCTGGGGCCCTGCGTGCATAAGTGAAATTGTGTAAAGTGGGGCGCTCCCCCCAAACACCCTCTTTGCTGCTCTCTCTTCAATCCATACTAAAAGTACTGTATTCAAAAATATCCACAACTAGAATTGGGGTCATTCAGAAGCTGGAGGACACACAGCCAGACGGCTGCTGTGCTACCCCCCACACCAGTTGTTAGATGGGGAGGCTGAGCGGCATAAACAAAGCCCCTCTGTACCTCCAGTCTCCTTGGGGCTTCCTATGCCCCCACTGATGTCCTTTCTGGGCTCCAAGGAGGGTCTCCTCATGAGTCACGAGGACTCTCCAGCTCTCTCCTGCCATTTCTGGGTTTGAATGGAGTTGTTTAATTATTTTCCAGCACTGCACATGAGTTGGTTGCGCGTAAGTAGGGGGGACACCTTCAGCCCAAAACATGGCTGTGAGTCCAAAGCACCTGGCAGGGGCACCAGGCTAAGGAAGGCTATGCTAGAGATGCTATGCTAGAGATGTTCCAAGCTGGCTGTGTGTGTCCGCTTCTGTTTTCCTTCCTGAGTAGGGAAATGACAGGCTTTCTTGTTCCTCTGGCCTTGTGCCCTGGAGGTGGTTTTTGCTTTAACTTTAATTTTTTTCTGCCAAAAGGAAAAAGAAAATCAAATCTGCAGGAGGAAATTGTACACAGAGCCCGAGAGCTTAATTTGGGGAGTGTCTGAAAGCTCCCATTCACAGCGCTGGGGAAGGGAGGGCTCCACCCTCATCCCCACAAGCCCCTGACCTTGGGAAGGGCTGTAGCTCACCAATAGAGCATGTGGTTTTGCAGGCTGAAAGCCACCAGTTCTGCCTCTGACATAATCTCCCTTTAAAAGAATCAGGTGGCAGGTGGTGGGTTAAAGACCCTTCTCTCTCTCTCTGAGACCCTGGGGAGCCATTGCTAGTTGCTGTAGACTTTTTTGGGGGGGTATACTGCCATCTTTGAACTACAACTCCCAGGATTCCTCTCTGTTGGCCAAGCTTCCTGGGGCTGATGGGAGTTGGAGTCCAATAACATCTAGCGAGAATCTTGAGCTAGATGGACCTGTGATTTGACTCTGTAGAATGTCACTTGCTAGGTTCCTATGTTCAGGGATCCCTGTTGCCAAAATAATTGCAAAAAGGGAATTTTTTTCAGCCTGAGGGCCACTTTGCTTTCTGGACAAGCTTCTAGGGGCCGTGTGCCAGTGGGAGGCAGAGCCAGAGGGGAAAGTGGGTGGAACATCAAATAATTTTTTTTCACAGTGGGTTAGTTTATAGACACCCACCCCTCTTATTCTCCATCCAAACAGGCATGTTCAGAGTTCAATGGCACATTCCCAGCACAGCAAAAATACTGAATCAGGGGCAGTGAGGGCTGTGACCTGTGAGGGAGACCCAAGGGCCAGATAGAGAGGTCTGGAGGGCCGCATTCATTCCCTGAAAAGAAGATTAGTCAGAGTTCTTTTGCCTTTTGCTAGAACCCAAACATCTACCAACCTGAAGCCAGGTGTGAAGTAGATGAAATGAAAGACTTCGGCTTGCCTCCAGCTATGTTTTACTTTGAGTAGACCCCATGAGATTAATGGGCCCAAGTGTATCTTCAGTGGGTCTGTTCTAAATAAAACATAGCTGGCTTTGTGCCAAGTGGTACTGAATGCTTCATGTTCCCTAGGCTTTTCTCATCTCTAATGGAGCTGAAATTATTACTATTATTTATTATTATTACACGGTTCTCCCCATTTAATCCTCACAATGCCCCTCCGAGGTAGGCTAGCCTGACCCATTTCCACCCAGTGAGCGTTTCAAGGCTGAGCAGGGATTAGAGACCCAGTTTCCCCAGTTCCTAGTCCATGACACCATCATTGGCTTCCTCCTTCTTCCAGATCAGGGTATCGTGCAGAGTGGCAGCACTTAGACTCCTCAGCAGATCTGAGCTTTGCTGTGCTCCTGTGTGCCTTTTTTTTCAATTTGCTTTTCCTCTCAGCACACAGTTTGGGGATTTATTTCCCTCTCCCTGCGTGTCGAATCATCACTTTGGGTTTTTTTTGGTGTAGGTCACCGCACAAAAGCAGCTGTTGCAGGAAGAATGCAAACAATGTGGGGAATGAGCTGGAAGCTCTGAAGGCAGCCGGCTTGTGGGGCAAATTCCTGGCAAAGACTTGGCTGGCAACAGCCGGCTGTGAACCCTGATCCATATTCTTTGGACAGGGGTGAGGACATTATATTGAAATTTAAAACAGAACCAGAGGACTCATAGAACTGGGGAGCTGGAAGGGACCACAAGGGTCATCTAGTCCAACCCCCTACAATGTGGGGCCCAAACCCTTGAGCCTGAGATTAAGAGAGTCATGGTCTGCTGACTGAGAGAGCTTGATTGCAACAGCTGTGCCTCTAATGCACCACAAAAAAAACAAACAATAACTTGCTCACCAATTTCAGCACCTCAAAAAAAAAAAAATCCATCTCAGATTTATTTTTTATTCCTTCATTCATTCTTAATGCACTGGTATATACCACATTTCGTCACATAACTTACAGCATACTTTTTTTTCTTTTTTAAAAAGCAAGTTCCTAGTCCTTATGAAAGCTTAAGACTTTGCTTTTTGCAAAGGTGGTCTGTTTGTCAGTGTAAAGTGGCTTCCTGTGATCCTGTGGCTCACCTGACTCCTTGGCTGGTGAGGTGGGGTGTCAGTCCCTCCTCGAAACTGGCCAACCTGGCAAGGGCTCAATAAGCAAGGAAGCAGCTCCTGTCCTGGTGAGCTGCAGGTTTGAGCCCTGCGGCACCTATCGCTCTTGACTTGTTACTTCCATCCTTCTGGCTTAGTGCTACATAGAGCTTGCTCATGAATGAATTTCTCCTACCTCACCCCAGTTTTATTAACTATCCTACATGAAATCAGTTTCACTCTGCCTACTAGAGAAGGAGGCAGGCTCATCACTGTTTAGCCACAATTTAGGGAAACCTGATTCCTGGACAGCTGAGTGGCAGGTGGTGGCTGCAGACAGGACATCGCTTGACACCTGTCAGATTTTTTTTCCCCAAGGCAGCAGGGGGATCAGAGCAGTAGGGGTCCTGAAGAGAGGCAAAAGCAATCCAGAGATCCAAAGAGGCTGGCAAGGAGGGTAGGAAAACACCCAACTGGCTGAATATTTCAGTATGTGAAAGTTAACATCAGAAGAGTCCAGCTGTGGAATCAGGCCAAAGGCTGGATTTGCCTATGTGATGTCATCACTGAGGGCAAGTGAAGCCAAATGGCAAGTGAGGGCAGCGTAGGAAGAGGCTGGCCACTGGAACATTTAGTCTTGTTCTCACAGTGACCAGAAGCCAGATTGGGCTATATGCTGCCATCACTGAGGGCAAATGCAGTAAGATTGCACTCTTTATGGTTCTGAGTAAAGAGCTTTGCAACTAAGTTGTGGTTTTCTTCCCCACAGAGCAGAAGAGACTTCCTTATACCAAATCAGACCATTGGTCCATCTAGCTCAGTGTTACCTGCACTGACTGGCAGTGCCGGCTTTCAGACAGGGGTCCTGCCCAGCCACTGGGGACCGTCCGCATGCAAATGCTCTGTAACTGAGGATCACCCACCCACCCTTTAGGTTTAGCTAGCTATGACCTTGCTATGGACTTCGGTTGGTCGCCGCAAGGGGCCTGGTAGGAATTTTTCCAAGTTGGCACACTTCAAGCCTTTTGGTTTTTTCACCTACCTCGTAGCAAACGTCACAACTTCCGCGGTATTGGCGGTTAGGCATTGGCAGGGGTTTATTGTTATGCAAATGAATGGGGGGAAGGAAGTGCCATCACCTTCCCCAATGGAAAGGGTAGTCCGGTAAAGGACTCGGGGGGCGTGGCCTTGTCCGAAACCTAGGGAGGTAAGGGCCTCCAGCACGCCCCCGAGCGGTGACACCCGTGGGATTGTAGTTGGCGTACTTCAACAGGTCTCCCACGGCTTGTGGACAACCCATCCCGGTCACCATGCCGGGTAGACGGTAGGAGCCAATGCCTAAGGCCAATACCTTTCAATTCTGTAATCAATAAAGTTGTGGCCTTTTTATGCCCATTAACCTTAAATAATGTGTCCAGTGTCTTCATTTCTCTCGGGAGGAGGGTACTTGCCACACAACTGAGGATCACCGTCTCCCTCTTTGTATGCACCTTGCGCACACAGAGGCTCACCTTGCTGTTTATCTTTGTCCCTATCCCAGGCATCCCGACCCTCATAGTCCTGGACCCCAAGGGGGACGTGATCACGCGACAAGGCCGGGTGGAGGTGCTGAACGACATCGAGTGCCGGGAGTTCCCCTGGCACCCCAAACCCGTCCTGGAGCTGACCGACTCCAACGCCGTCCAGCTGAACGAGGGCCCTTGCCTCGTCCTCTTCGTAGGTAAGGGATTCCCCCAACTGCGGCAGCCGCTTCCCCCCCCCCCATGCCTCTTCTCCACTCGGAAGGTTGCAGAGATCAGAAACGCCACCTCTCTTCCTGAAAGTTGTAGAAGTGGCTTTGGAAATTTTTCCGTCCTCAAGATTGCAACACACACTCTGTTTCTAGCCAGAAGCAACATACCAGGTGGAACCTCAAGCCTGGGGGTCAGATGTGGCCCTCCATATGCCTCTGTCTGGCCCTTGGGACTCTCTCCAAGCCATGACCCTCATGGGTCAGTTTCAAACCCTCCTTGTTTTTTGTTTTTTAATGGGCCTGGCTGGAAATGTGCCCTTGAACTCTGAGCATGCCTATTGCTTGCTTGGGTGGAGAATAGAGGAGAGAGGGAGAGAGAGAATGTGAATGTGTTAGAAACTAGAATACCACACAAAGGCAAAATCTGCATTTCTTTCTCTGCCCACTTTCCCCTCTGCCCCTGCCCACTTCTAGTATGTGGCCCTCGGGAGGTTGTCCAGAAGGGAATGCAGCTCTCAGCCTGAAAAGGGTTCCCCATCCCTGGTTTAGTGTGCTCCCCAAACCCTGGGGTCGCTGTTAGGCTGTCTCCTCCGTGACCACAACCTGCAGCCATAGGACAAGTCTTGGGTCAAGGAGGAGAGACTGTGACTCCGTTCCCGGGCTTGGGTGACGTGTTAATCCCAGGCATGGGGAAGCAGTGGCTCTTTGGGCATCACTGGGCTATAACTCCCATCATTCCTGGTTGTTAGCCATGCAGAGTGGAGCTGATGGAAGTTGTAGTCCAACATCTGGAGGTCACCCTGCTCTGGAAATCCCGGGAAAGAGCACAGCAGCTGCGATCTTCTCTTCCCTGGTGTGTCCCCACTAGCTACACAGCTGTTGTTTCCGGTTCTGAATCTGGGTTAGGGCTTCCAGCCCAGTGGAAATCTCCGTTCAGCATGAGGCTACATCTCCCCCCTGCAAGCAACACCCCACCCACCCACAGTGATGTGGTACCTTAATCGGATGAGCTGTTCCCCTGTTGCAGCCATGCTGTGCCTGATCAGTTCCCTTACAATGGCGGCACTCCAAGCCTCACATTCATCCGTTTCCTGTTTCTGCCCCTGGAGTCTTCTCCCCCTCCACCCAACCGAGGACTCAAGCTGTGTCTGAATGCGGTTGTCTGTAACCCCCCTGGAGTGCGGGGCCAATTGCGCTTCTTTCACGGCACGTACATCTAAGCCCCCCCACCAACCCCAACAGTTCTTGGTTTGTATCGGCGGCCGTGGGGGAAAACGGGGGCGGTGAGCGTAACACCTCCCCACGTAATTAATTCTTTTGCTTTAGATTTGATCTCACGCTTAACCTTTTGTAAAGCGCTGTTTTGTCTGCAAAGTGCTTGAAAATACACAAACGCTTTTTCGCACGAGCGCACACTTGAGACCGTTTAGTGCTTGGAACGGCTCGTCTTTTGCAACGCCGCTTGTGTAAGCTGTACATCTCCTGCCTTTATCACCCTTGTGAGGTGCTTAGGCGCGCGCGCACACGCTCACACACACGAAGGCAGACAGACCCAAAGGCACATGGACATTCAAACTAGGCTCTCGCCATTTTGTTCCTGTTTTCTGGTTGTAACAGTACCAAATCTGGGTTTAAATGCACTCAGATTGCACCATTCAGGTTTGTTTCGCTCTGAAATGTTACCTTCCCCCCAGCTCCCCAAAAAGTGTTTTGGGAAAGGCAAAAATGGTTTCTCATACAGATAGATAGATAGATAATTAAGACTTGCTGCTGCTTAAAATGCTACAACGAAATGAATCATACAATTTTTCACAATGCTGTAGGTGAAATGTATTCTGAATGGGAATGTCTATACATGCTTAAATGCAAAAAATAAAACAAAATGATAACGTCCAACAAAATTAATGTGACACATTGTGCTTAATGGAGGCTATGTTGCAATCAAACAGTATATGGATTTCATTACAGAAATAAATAGCACAGAGAGACAGTAAGTTTGTTTTGTTTGTTTTTTAAAAAACAACAACCCAAAATGATATATCCAAATAGATGCCTGATCAACAGAATTCATGTCTGTTGATCAGGTATCTCTTCAGATAGATCATTTTATTTATTATGGCTTTAAGCATGTATAGCAGTTCCCTTCGTTTTAGTGGAATACGTTTTTATCTGTGTCATCATCAGTTCTTGAGGTGTGTTATGTGTGAAACAAACACAATAGTCTCTGGTCTTAGACAAAGCTGTCTTTTTTTGTCCTATTGGGATGGGGCAGCTCTGCTCGTCAGCCTAGTTCTCCCCCTCACCGCTGCCCCCTAGTAATTCACTCTCCTCTCCGCTTTCTAGCTCTCTGTTCAAGCTGAGCTCACTGTGACCCTTCTTATTTATTCAGCAAAGCGCTGCTGCGTGAGGGTCCTCCAGCCCACCGGGAACCCGACTCTTGTAGCTGGGGGTGGGAATAGATTGTTGCGCTCCCTGCGGGTGAGTGGGGAATGATTGATAGGGCGGCCCCGTCTGGCTAATGATGGACCACTCTGGAAGAGAGTTATCCCAGCAGCATAATAACATCCTCCCCCCTTCCATGCTTGCCTGTGGGGCAGAAATTCAGCGGGGGGAACAAATAATCCAGGAATCGTTTCCAGGGGTTCGGTTAGAGGGTGGATCGTGCTGTGTCCTTGCGGGGTGAAAATGACCTAGAACTCTTATCTGTTGCCATGATGACAAATGTCAAGCCCTCTGCTAATGAGTACCTGTCATTACTCTGTCTAGGGAAAACCTTAACCTTTTTCTTTTTTTCCCTGGTTTAGGGCTGTTGTTGTTTCTGTATTTCTTTAAAAAAAATAAATTTATATATACATGTATACTGAAAGCTTTAGTGATGCTCCATCCCTGTATATATATAATCACGGCGATCAATAATTCAATTAATCCAGCCATCTCATATCAAAAGGAACCTATGCTAATTGTGCAATTAATTCAGCTGAATATTTGAAAACCTTTCAGTTTACCCAATTTCATTCCACTTGTTTATATTTTCCTTTCCCCCCAGATTGATTCTAAACCAGTGCATATTAAAATACCAGACAATGGCCCCTTAATACAATAAAAGTGTGCTGAAATGATAATGTAAACATAATAAAACTGCAAGACAGTCCAAAATTTTAAATGCAGTCATTAGCTACAACAGCACATTCAAAACAAATGCTGTTTTGAATTAGCCTGAATGAATGACAGCAGTTAATATTTCATCTGTAGCTCTTCTTCGTAGTTTATACATAACACCCAGTTATTTAAAAAATCTTAATACAGTATCTTTCTTTTTTATTTCATTACTTGTTACACGTGTAGCAAACAAGACTGACAAAGTATTCCAACAATTCAAAGAAAGAAATTGTTTTTCTGTCTTCCTTATATGGTTTATTTTATGTTATTTTTGTTTATACCCTGCTCTCTGAAAAAAAAGAATAAGGAGACGTTATGGGAGTTAGCACATAGCTATGGTTGATGAGGCTGTTTCAGCTTCTTTGCCTTACCCTAGTATATATATTGCCTCGATCTGTGGAACTGGCACCATTACAGGTGCCACATAATACTTGTTCCGCCTTTGTAAGAAATCCATCATTTAATGTGGCAAAACCCACCCTTTGGAACTCCCTGCCTCTTGACATCAGGCAGGCACCTTCATTGTACTTTTTTCAGCACCCCCTAAAAACCTTTTCGTTTAGGCCGTGGGTAGGCAAACTAAGGCCTAGGGGCCAGATCCGACCCAGTCACCGTCTAAATCCGGCCTGCGGATGGTCTGGGAATCAGCGTGTTTTTACATGAGTAGAATGTGTCCTTTTATTTAAAATGCATCTCTGGGTTATTTGTGGGGCATAGGAATTAATTCATTCCCCCCCCCAAAAAAATAGTTCAGTCCCCCACAAGGTCTGAGGGACAGTGGACCGGCCCCCTGCTGAAAAAGTTTGCTGACCCCTGGTTTAGACAAAACCAGACATGACATGTAGAATGCTGGCATGTGTTTTAATCTGTTTTTAGCTTATTGTGGATTTTAGTTCTTTTTCGAATGCTTTTCAGAGAACGGTTTTTACTGATAATTTTATTGGTTATTTGTTTACCCACCCTTCACCCTAAGGTATCAAGGTGGGTTATAGCATTATTGTATTATTCTTTTTGTAAACTGTTTTGAGGTTTGTGCTTAAAAAACCCACATTAAGTAAAGTAGTATATAATTTTTTTACGAAGTAAAAAAAGTTAGATTGGGGTAGCCACTGTGGCTTCCTCCAGATTTTGTCAGCTGCAAACCCCTTCATCCCCTGACCGTTGGCCATTCTGGCAGGTGCTGATGGGATTTGTCACCTGACAGCATCTATACCTCTATAGTGATCTTGCTGTTCTACAGCTGCCCCCCCCCCTTCACCTCTGCACCACTCTGGCTCCTGAAATTCCTCTTCAGGTGCTGCTACTGCTATTATTATTATTATCATTATTATCATTATGATCATTATGATCATTATCATTATTATTTTCATTTCTATGCCGGTTTCTATTTTTAAGGGGGGGGGAATCTCAAAGCTGTTTACAACACATTTAAACACCAAATAAAACAATCCAGAATGAAACATGATTGAACAAAGTCAAATATGAAGTATACATTCAAAGCAACATAATTAAATTGAAATTAAACATTGCAAGGGAGGTCAGCTGCAGAATGCACATTAAATGCAGCAAAGTTAACAAGAACAACAACAACAAAAAGGGATAGGGACAAGGGACTTTTGAAACAGTCATCGTGAAAATCAACGGGCAAGTTACAGGTGCCTTCTGACACTTGAATTGCTGCTGCATTAAGTTAAATACCAAAAATGACACCCTCCCTCCCTGTGGCTTCTGAGTTTCCAGCAGGCATTGCTCCCATGTTTTCTGAACATCTTTGCACCCAAATGGACTAGAAACTTGATTTATTTTTTTTAAAAAAAGAAGCTTTTGATTCCCTGGAATCTAAATTTTGGAGCCAGGACCACATCATGGATTCTTGCCAGTATTTTCATGGGGTTGTGATGAGACGCAGGACCTGGCTTCTTCCTGTGACACCCCCCCCCCAAACACACACACACATTTAAAATTGCTCTGAAAGTTCCCCAGATAATTCAGCTGTCCTTTCAGCTGTGGGACACCCTCCCCTATCGATCCAGCCCGACAGCAAAGCCCCGTTTTACAGTCCCCCGTCTCTCCATCTCTCTCTCCTCGTGACCCCCCCTCCTTTAAATTAAACAGCAGGAGCCTCAGAACAGCTTGGAGGGGTGTGTGTGTGTGTGTCTTTACACAGAGCTGCATCTGTGACTATTATTAATCAGCTTTGTGCCGTATATATTTGCCACCTACTTGGGAGGTCAGCCTGGAGGCACAGGAGCTGGAGCACAGCCAATTAGCTTTGTTGGTGGGGGGAGAAGGGGAGAGAAAAAAATTAATCCCATTATTAATCTTTCTCCCCGAATGCAAACACGGAGGGTGGGTGGGATTGTCTGTGTCTTCAGCCTCTCTTGTTCTCTGTTTAAATTTTTTAAAAAGCAAGAGGAACAGCGAGCTCATCTCACGGGTCTTTGCAAGCTGACATCCCATGGTTGAAATTACACAGCCAATCCAGACACAAGCACCGCAACATTCAAAACGTTCCTAATCGAGTCAGCAGTGTGGCTTTGGCCTTCGGGGTTCTTGCGGGTGAGGCCTGCGCATTCCAGCCGGCTTTAGACAAAGAGACTATCAAAGCCCCAAACCGCTGCCCTTAACTCGGAGCAGGTCGGAACGGGGGACTGTTTGTAGAAACCCCCAAAGCAGTGATCTATCGTACAACTTTTAGGAAGGTGGTGCCTTCCATAGTTCCAGTTACAGATAGGTAGCCGTGTTGGTCTGCCATGGTCAAAACAAAATAAAAAAATTCCTTCCAGTAGCACCTTAAAGACCAACTGAGTTAGTTCTAGGTATGAGCTTTCGTGTGCATGCACACTTCTTCAGATACACTGAAACAGAAGTCACCGGACCTTTCTATATAGTGAGAAGGTGGGGAGGGGTATTACTCAGAAGGGTGGTGGGAATGGGTGATTGGCAGATAGCTGCGATGAGCCTGTTGACGACTCTTAACGACTGCAATAGGTCTAACAGGGAAAAGCAAGGGGTGAGAAGGTGAAAAATGGCTTTGTCATGTATAATGAGATAAGAATCCAATGTCTTTATTCAAACGAGAGAGACCTGGTTTGAATAAAGACATTGGATTCTTATCTCATTATACATGACAAAGCCATTTTTCACCTTCTCACCCCTTGCTTTTCCCTGTTAGACCTATTGCAGTCGTTAAGAGTCGTCAACAGGCTCATCGCAGCTATCTGCCAATCACCCATTCCCACCACCCTTCTGAGTAATACCCCTCCCCACCTTCTCACTATATAGAAAGGTCCGGTGACTTCTGTTTCAGTGTATCTGAAGAAGTGTGCATGCACACGAAAGCTCATACCTAGAACTAACTCAGTTGGTCTTTAAGGTGCTACTGGAAGGAATTTTTTTATTTTAGGAAGGTGGGAAGCGAAAACTTTATATCAGACCCTGTTATACAGATTGCCCTGTTAGGTATTCATTTATATTTTAAAAAGTACCTGGAATTGGCTTGTTTTGTTGTTAGAGATTGCTTTAAATTCAGTGCCCTTCAGTGCAAGAGGCAGTAGGCCTGTGAATCACCAGGAGGAGGGGATCACGGGGCTGTCACCATTGCACCTCACTTCCCATGTGGGCTTCCCTGGCCCCTGTGAGAACAGGATGTCAGGCTGCATGGCCACGGGCTTGATGGGACTCTGGTCTGACCCAGCAGGGCTCTTCTTATAATGTTCTAAGCTGATTGAAGAAGTGTGTGGGTGTGTATTCGATGCTTTCCAGTAACAAATGCATGCCACAATTTCACATAAGTGTAGAAAGCACCCGGGGTGTGTGGGTGTTGTCTTTGCCGTACCATTCAGCTTCCATGTAGCTGAAACTGCACCATACACAAAGCCCTCCCAGGATACACAGACAGGAGTTGCTTTTAAAAAGTGAGGACTGGAACCTTGAAGCTGATGCAGATCATTTTTCCTCCACATCTCTTGCCCTGCAGATTCTGACGACGACGGGGAGTCCGAGGCCGCCAAGCAGCTGATCCAGCCCATTGCCGAGAAAATCATTGCCAAATACAAAGCCAAAGACGAAGAGGCTCCTCTGCTGTTTTTTGTTGCCGGAGAGGTATGGCCAGGGAAGGGGGAGCCGCGGCAGTGGGGGGAAAGGGTGGGTCTTGCATGGGCACGCGACATAATTGACTGCTAATGTATTTGGGCTGCTGATTCCTCTTAGGGAGGGCATCTGTGTTAAAAGCTGAAAGCTGCAACACTCGGCCGTCTGCCCCTTTCCCCAGTGCACCCTGGGAAAGGGGCAAGGTTTCTTTAACAACTCAACATCCTCACCAGCCTACAAGACCCAGCATTCCCCAGGGGAGAGGCAAAGGAAGTGTCATCAGCCAAGGGCCACATTCTCTTCTCAGTGATCTTCTAAGGGCCACAGGCTTCGGCTTCGGGCGAGGCCAGAGTGAGCGGAGCAAAGGATGCTGCATAAATTTTTAGAGGAAGTTACTTTCCAGCTACACCAAAGTCAGAGGTGTCTCACTCTCTGCACACTCACAGAGGGGAGGGGATGTGGCCTAGGGAGAGGACCGAGGGCCAGGTAGGGAAGCCCTGAGGGCCGATCTGAGTTTCCCCACCCCTGCTGCTTAAGGCAAAGCCATGACTGCTATCCCAGAGTCAAAGAATGTGAGCTGTAAAGCTGCTGGTTCAGATCTCAGGCCAGCTGTGAACTTTCTAGGTGGGCTTACAACTTTCTTGCAAGGTAGGAAAGTACTACTATCCTCATTTTACAGATGGGCTTCCTTGCCCTCCTTCCTGCAATACTTACAGATAATAGCTTGCCTAAGGCCTATATCATGCCAACAGCAAGTTATCAAATAGAAGTCCTCTGTAGAATATACCATCGAAGGTTACAATTCATGGTTGTGGCTTTCATACAGTTCAATATTTTCTCAATGAATACAGTGGTGCCTCGCAAGACGAAATTAATCCGTTCTGTGAGGCTCTTCGTATAGCGGTTTTTTCGTCTTGTGAAGCAAGCCCATTGACAGCTTAGAGGATTAGCGCTATTAGCGGTTTAGCGGCTTTTAGCGGATCAGCTGATAAGCGGCTTAGGGCTTAGGAAAGAGGGGGGGAGGGAAAAACCCCCGCAGGAACTCGCAAGACATTTTCGTCTTGCGAAGCAAGCCCATAGGGAAATTCGTTTTGCGAAGCGCCTCCAAAACGGAAAACCCTTTCGTCTAGCGGGTTTTCCGTCTTGCGAGGCATTCGTCTTGCGGGGCACCACTGTAAACGGAAACCTTGCCTATCGGGTGAGAAGCTTAGGCTAGACCACTTTTCCCTGACATTCTAGCTTTCTATGTGGAACAAATTTAGTCTGGAGGAGCATTTGACCACGTGATCCCTTCCCTTCTTGTATCTAGTCTAATGTGGTTCAGTCCAGAAACGGGAACTTTAGCATTTTGCCTGCTGTCAGTGAGCAAGCGAGGCTTTACAGACTGTTAACTTAGGCCTCCACCTGCCTCCCCAATCTGCAAAAAATAATACTGGCCCTCCTTTGCAGGTTGGTTTGTAAGGATTGAGAAAGCCATCAGGGCTTCTCATGTGCAGCCCTGGAAGTCGAACGTTCGGAAACCAAAGTGCAGCTTCTGATTGGCTGCAGGAAGTTCCTGCAGCCAGTTGGAAGCCCCATCAGACGTTCGGCTTCAAAAGCAACATTCGAAAACCAGAACACTCACTTCCGGGTTTCGATTGTTCGGGAGCCGGAACATTTAACTCTCAAGGCGTTCGGGAGCCGAGGTATGACTGTAACTCATTTCCCACAATTAGTTAGGAACAGAGCCTCCCTGACCACAGAAAGTCTACCTCTGAATATCAGATTCTGGGGACACTGCAATAAATGGGCCTTTGGCTTGATCTAGCAATGTGATCCTTATGTTCTCTCACCCCACTCCTTTTTATTTTAAGGAGTTTGGGGGGCTGAGTATGTAAATTAGGGGGCCTTGACCGAGACATGGCTCAGCTTTTCAGCTGCAAGGGGGCCAATGGGACATGTGGCCATTCCCCTTGTTTCCCGAGCGAGCCAAACGAACGCGGCGTTCCCTTCCTGCCAGAGACCACCCCTCATTTTCCAGACCTTTGTTGCTCCTCCGTAAATACGCTTCCCCCTGCCCCGCGACCCCCTAACATGTTTGAGATGCCTGCCTGCCACCCACCCCTTGGGATTTCTGAATGCGCTCCTTGTTGTAAAAAAAATGCCTTCTATAACAAAGGTCTCCTGCACCCTGTTCCCTCCCTCCCAGATAGCCCCGGGAAATTCCCTTCTCCCCCCCTTCCTCCTGCTTTTCTCCCTCTCGCTCTCCCCCCAAAGCCCCTCCGCGGACCAGCCCCACATTGACAAACACAGCCCTTCATTCATTTCCAACGCCATCTGCTTGCAGGCTCCCTGACAGCCGCCTGAATGACCCATTCATCACCCACGCTGTAGCTCCTGGATGACGCCCCCCGGCGTTGTTTTGCGCTAACCCTGCGAGCGAAAGGGGGCTGCGGGAACGTGCACATGCGTGGGGGGGGGAGGAAGGGCGGCTCCCACCACGTCCACCGCATTGATTTACGGGCACTGCGCTTTTTTGCGGTGGGCGGAGCTTCCCTGCGCCGTCTCCCCCCTTTTAAAAGCGAATAATAAACGAACAAGGGAAGGGTGAAATAAATAGGGGGCAGTGAAAGGGGGGGACTCCCTAGTCCCGCACCTGTTGGGCACCGATAATACGGGGTTGGCGGGACCCGCCCCCTCGCCAGCTGCCCTTGGCCCCCGAAGGTGCTGGGAACGCCCTCTTGCCTCCAGGGACCCGACACGGCGACCCCGGGGGGCTTCTTGGGGCACGGAGGGTCCTTTGTGGAAGACGGAACAAATGTCAAGCCTTTTTTTTTTTTTTTGAGGCCCTCCGAGCTGGTCGGAGAGTGGGAATCGGAGATTTCGGAAAACTCTGATCCCGGCATCTGGCAACAATGCCTCCTCGCCCCCTCGGTGCAGAAAGCCTCTCTAAGATAAGATGCTCTCTTCCATCCTCTATAATGCGCCCAGCACCGTTGGGTCGGACTGAGGAGGATTGGTTGCAGACAATACTGGGGAAGGGGCAGCGTCTCTGAGCACCCCTGGACTTGGCTGACAATCCCTGCGTTTCCCCCATCCCCCTGTTGCCGCGCCTGCGTGCTCCAGACATTGATGGGATTTTGGGCGTGGAGGGATGGGCGCCCGCCATTTTGTCGAGGCAGAGAGGCAGACCAAGATGGATGGAGGCTGGCAAGGGGGGTGGGGGTGGGGGTGGAGAGCTGCGGTCAAAGAAAGAGGGGGGCACTCAGGGTTGGATAAGAGTGAACGAGTAATAAATAATATTTGCCTATTTAGCAGAGGAGCAGTTCAAGGTCCACTGTGTCGTGATGGTTAGCTGATGAACCTGAAGGCACTTTGGAATCCAGCTCCCATCAGCCCCGGCGGCTAGCATGGCCGCCAGTCAGAGATGATGGAAGTTGGAGCCCAGGGCTCTCTGGAAGGCCCTGGGGTTGCCATCTCTGGGCTCAGAAAGTAGCATCAGGAAGATCCGGCTTCAAATCCCCACTCAGCCATGAGGTTCACACTTTCCCTCGGCTTAGCCCACCTTTCAGAGGTGTTGTGGGGTAAAGCGAGGAGCTGTACGCTGCCTTGTACTTGTCGGAAAGGTAGGATATTGATGCAGTTAATACGTAGGAGAGTCTAAGCCCTTCACGTGCCTAGGTTAGCCCTCAACAACATCCCCAAAAGGTAGGCGGTGGCCATGTTGCAGACAGGCTGGGGGTGAAAAGCAGAGAGTTTGTGCTCCTGACACTGAGGAGGTGCGTTTTGCTTTTCTTTTAATCGTGGCTGTCGCGTCTGCCTGCATCTCCTGCCAGAAAACCAGGGGGAAAGAGGAATAAATCTCACCAGGGCCTTCATGGCTCAGAATCCTGTCTCTCAGCCCACGCTAGCTGCAGTCACGGTGCCAAGACCCAAACAAAGCAAAAACTGCCTTCAGCAACACACAGACGTTACACACAAACAGATCCTTTGCATCCATCTGCTTCTTTATTAAGGTTTTTATTGCCCATTTCTTTGGCACTCCACCTTGATCACGCAGGGTGGGCTGATCTGCCCGGGATATCGATGTTCAGGCCGCCTGTTCTGTGCGGGTGCTTGGGCACACCTCTTTTGCGTCTGTGGATGCCTTCAGGTACCTCTAACCAAGCCTTATGAGGGAGTTTGGGATGGATTTGCATTACGGCTAAAGAGATTCTGACTAAAAATTAGGAAGAGCTTTCTGCCATTCAACAGTGGAGTGGATTCACTTGGAAGGCGGTGGACTCTCCTTCCTTGGAGGTTTTTAAACAGGTTGGCTGGTCGTCTGTCAGGGATTCTTCAGCTGCGATTCCTTCATTGCAGGGGGTTGCACTGGATTAACCTTTGGGTCCCCTCCTTTGATCCTGTCTCCTGCACCATTGTAAGCCTGTTTCCCCCCTAATTCAGCCATGAGGACTAGATCCTTGGCTTGCTTTTTTTTTAAAAATGCAAGTGGAGCTTCTCAAACTGCTAAAGAGCAACCTGTCACTCCACTTAACCTAACCACAATTTGCAGCGCTCTCTGTTCACAGCCTTTTCCCCGTCTGGGTGATAACAGAGCCAAAATAGATAAGGGAATACTTACTGGCTTCAGTCAGCTGTCTGTCTGTCTGTCTGTCTGTGTGTGTGTGTGTGTGTGTGAGAGAGAGAGAGAGAGAGAGAGAGAGAGAGAGAGAGAGAGAGAGAGAGAATGGGAGGAGGCCTTAACCTTTGGCCTGGCTTTCACCCTTTCTAAGCAGAGAGGGGAGGCGGAGGTACTATGCCGCAGACCCCCCCCCCCTTTGTACTGCCCCCCCCCCGGTTTTCATTGTGGCTTGACTGACAGGCAGAGTGAGAGGGTGCTGCAAGTACAGACAAAAGGCAGATTCTTTTTTCTCCATTGCCCCCCCCCATGACACCAAGCCACAATGAACACAAGACCCTCCTGCCCTGCCTAGTTGATGATAATATTTATTTTACACGGTACCAGCAGTTCCTGAAATGTTTTACACAGTTTAATAAGCAAAAAAAATGTGTGGGGTTTTTTTGGGGTATTTTTTAATGCCCCGCACCGAAAAGGGTTTGCAATCGGATCAAAGACCCCTCTAGTCTGGATCTCCTAGCTGCAATGCCTGTGTCCCCCCTCTGCTTTCAAAGGCGCACTTCCCCTGAATAACAGTGGGTTGGGGATCGCAATGACTCCTGCCTGAAACCGTGCAGAGCTGCTGCCAGTCAGTGTAGACAACAGTGAGCTAAATGGAGCGTTGTTTTGACTCTGTATAAGGTGTCTTCCCATACTCCTGCTTAACGCATCCCTTTGTTCAGAACCACGAGGACTGGAATCATTTAGGGGGACACAGGGAGCTGCTGCTACTCCACCTAGCCCAGAATTGTCTTTTCTGACTGACAGGGGCTCTCCAGGGTTTGGGTCAGGGGGTCTCTCCTAGCCCTCCCTAGAGAGCCTCCTGGGGATTGAACCTGGGACGTTCTGCATGCAAAGCAGGGCTTCTCTGCTGCTGAGCTACAGCCCCCTCTTCCCCTTTGCAGGCAGAAGGTCCCAGACTCACTCCCCAAAGGGCATCTCCAGCTAGGGCTGGAAATATCCCCTGTCTAGAGAGCAGGTGCCAGTCAGCGCAAGCAATACTGAACTTAGAGGGAGCAAGGGGATAAGGTAACTTCCGGTGTTCCTGCCTCTTAGACTTTGGGATAACGGATCTCTCTCGGCCATCTTTTGCAGGATGACATGACCGACTCCCTTCGGGACTACACCAACCTCCCGGAGGCTGCTCCTCTTCTCACCATCCTGGACATGTCTGCCCGTGCCAAGTATGTCATGGACGTCGAGGAGATCACACCCGACATCGTGGAAGCTTTTGTGAATGACTTTCTAATGGACAAGCTTAAACCGGAGCCCATCTGAGGAGAAGCAGAGGCAGGGTTGAAAAGGGGAGGGGGCCTCTTTTTTTCTGCCCCCACTCCCAGCTTGGACCTTATTTAAAAAATTGCAGGATTTTTCTCTCTCTCCAGCTCTGTGCACAACGTTAACTCTTGACGTTCTTGTGGTGCCTTGTTTTTTCCAAACACAGCAAGTTTCTCTCTTCTTGATTTCCCCTCCTTAACCAAACTCTTTTTAAAAGGTGCTGCATTTCAGCTGGGGGATGCTGGTCAGAGGAGGCTTGGCTTATAGTTTTCGGGGTGTGACGGGAGGTGGGAAGTGGGAGGTTTCCCAAGAGCCCAGGTGAAGGAGAAGTGATGGATTTCCCTTGGTCCCAGCCAGAGCTGTGGCTGCATTCTGTTTTTTTATTATTAAAAAAAAATCTCTGCTGGTCACTCATGTAACCTGTCCAAACAAAACAGTAACCAGATCCTTTATCAAAGCCCAGTTTTTCCATCTTTCCAAGATGACAAGTGACATACAAGCACCCACACCTAAATCCGGCATATGTAATATTTTAGGGGAAGGGTAGGATAGTTAACCTATCAAAACTGTTTGCCTTCTGAGGCTGAAGAAAAATAAAAGCTTACAGAGCAGGCCACTGCCCTCCTGGCTATGTTCTTTTGAGGGGTAGGGGAGTGAGGATCCTCTAACAAGTACTCTGCATCTTCTTCCAGCTGCACTCCCTTAGGGTGTCTTGCAGCAGGGAAACCAGCATCAGGTTTCCTAGGTGAGGGTCACCTCTCCAGCTTTGCTGGAATGCTCCAGGTTCAAAATGCAAAAGCATTTAATGCTCACCTGTACTGCGAATCGAATAGAATTTTCTCTCTCTTCCCCTTGAATCTTCCTACAACTTGGATCGTAATCCAGTTATCCATGCCTTTCTCTCTTTGCAGTTTGTACACAATAGTTGCATCTTGGGAGCCTGTAGTTGCCAAGCCACCTGAAAGGTTGATATTAAAGACTCGGGAGCTCTGGGATAATGAGATTTCCTCAGGCCCCATATCTGCCATGCAGGGCTTAAAGCACATGGGGAGTCATGGGATGTGCCCGTGGGGTCTCTGTGTGAGATCTTGCTGGTGCTGCCACTGGACCGTATAATTGAGATGGGGCGGTGTAGGAGGACAAATTAGGGGCCTTGGAAAATGTTTGCATCCTCTTGCGCTATCTTTTGCCCCGGGGAGGAGGTGGTATCCTTGCATTTTTTTGCCTAGCTTTGAAAATCAGCAATTTCACTTCTTTTATGAATGACCAGGCGCAATTCTAAATCGAGTGGAAGGTTGTTCACCCACTGTTTAAAACTTTCAGCTGTGGGTTGGTGGGGTGTTTTGGTAGTGGCCTGTTTTTGCTAAAATTAGCACCATTTCGCTGCCCCTCAGAAATTCAGGCAAGTCAAGACTTCAAGTGGCTCAGTTAAGTGGGGTGTCGCCTGAGGTGTAGTCCACCATTTGCCCAAACGTTCAAGGGCTCAGAGTAAGGAGAGGAGGGGTACACATGACTTCCCCACCCTACTGCGTTGTGTGGCTTAAAGATATGCAAAACTTTTCTAAGTCACATTTGCTCGAGTGTAAGCAGAAGCTTTTGCCTGGTCAGGGACCCCAGTAAAACGAGCTCCCTGGTTGTAAGAGGCGTTTGTAGCTGCCATCCTAACCTTCAGGCCACTAGCAAGTAGAGAACTTTCCAGTCGCTCTGAATTGTTGAATTCCACCTTCTGCTTTGCAACCAACTTTCTGCAGAGTGCTTTCTTCCACTGACTTTGAAATAAAACCCAGGACTCTCTTAGGTATTTTTCTCCTCGCCTTTTTTTCTTCCTTAATCCCATGTTAAATACATCCCCCCTAAACATGCAGCTGATAAAAGCTTGAGCAAGTCTCGATAGAGGTGACTCTGATGTTTTTAGCTGTTTTGGCAAGCAAGGTGGGTTGGGTTGGGATTACGCTGGGATAGCACAGCCAGATCCTCTCTCCCCAACCCCATCGTCTCTCTCTTTTTCTTTCTCCCTGGCAAAGTTGGACGTTGTAAAAAACAAACAAACTTGTACATGGTGACTGGAACTTTGTAATAAAACCCGTTCTAGTAACGTCAGCTCGCCCAGAGTGTGGTTTTGCTGTCAAGGCTGCAGAGGCAGGTTGCGAGAATGTGAGGCCGTGTTTGGGCAGGATAGCGTGGGAGAATACTCTTGAGAGAAACTCATGGCAAGGGGCCTCAGGACAGATCCCCCCCCCCGTTTTCTTGCAACATGGAGGTGATTTGTTGTGTTACTCCAGATATTGCTGTACTACAAGTCCTATGATCCTTGCCTGGGGCCGCTGGGAGTCCCACAGCCATTCACAGGGGCTTCTAATTTGCTTACCCCGTTAAATTACAATATGCAAGAGACCTTGTTTTCCAGGACCTCTGCTTGGAGGTAGTACCCAGGAGCCTGGAGTTTATAAAAAGGCCTTGATCAAGTAGAGTGATGCTTTTAGGCCACAGATCCAACAGCTAGAAAGTCCTGCTTCCTCCAGACGTCCCTCTTTCTGCAGGATGCAAACTGGGACGGGGTGGTGAAGCTAAATTTGCCACTGCCTAGAGCAGGGGTGGGGGCCCTCTTGTTGGAACCCAGCTCTATGATCCATAGCCACCCCGTGGCTGATGGGAATTGAAGTCCAACAACATCCAAAGCAGGGGGCAATGGCAGCTCTGGCCTTCTGGATCCTGGAGGAGTGCTGCTCTCATCCCTGACCATTTGACCAAACTGCCCAGAGCTGATAGGAGACCAGCCTTTGACCAGGGGGGTCGCAGGTGCACCGATCCTGTCCAGGAGTAAAGGAGGGTAAAGAAATCTGGCAATGCTAACTACTCCATGTAGAGTCCCCACCCTTTTGTCATCAAGTGCTTCTGTGAGTGTTCTGCCACCTTCTGGTGAAAAAGAAGCTTAGCAGTTTGAGAAACACACGTATACAGTACTAAGAATTTTCGAAAAGCTCCTTTTGGAGTGGCCAGAGTGGCAAGGGTCAGAGCTGGAGGTTCAAAAAGAGGGGAAACATTTAAAAGACATTTCTGGCAGAAGGCAGCATTCAGGCTTCCATTAAGGGTGGGCAGAGCAGACCAGCGCAGCCACCGGTCAGTCCAAACTGGCTTTTACAGAACGTTTAAACCTTGCTGGCAATATGAAATGAGGAGAAGCCTCCGTGGTTTATTAGAAATACACTCAACAAAGAGAGAGGGGAGCAAATCCAGAATTTATTCTGTACAACTCCACATAAACAATGGGAAGATCTCTTTTCCCAGCAGAAAGAGATTTAAAAGCTTGATCTTTAACCAGGATGACCGTTTGGCAGATTTGTCTTTTAACTTACTGGCTTAATGCGCTAAAACACTATCTGGGTAAGAAACCTGAACATCTGATTTGGACAAAAGAGGAGATTGGGAGGGCTAGGAAGGAAATAGATGGGGATTCCCACCCCCACCCCCAAAAATCAGGAGTTTACAGGCTCAGCCAGGAAGGGTCATTCAGCAGGAGAAAGAGACACCAACTGGGAAAAGGCCTGAACAAACACACTGCATTGTGAGGAGGGACTACAGCAAGGGAGCCTGTGGCAGCTTGAGGTCGCCCGCCAGAGGCGACAAGCTGCGCCGTGCCCTTGGCAAGGGATCAGAGAGGACCTGGTGAAGTCACCCTAGAAGCTGTGCCAGAGGCTGAGTCACGCACCCAGCAATGCACCTTCGCTGCCAGAAAAGGGAGGAGGGGGGAAAAGATGGGGTGGGGATGAAGCTGACTTTTTAAAAAGTACACGCTGGCAGATGCCACAGCCCTGGGGCGCTTGGCTACATTGATTTTGTGCCAGCTTCACAGGGTGAGGGCCTCCAGGCCCAAGGCAAAGCCTTCTTTGTTATCTCCGAGTTTCAGAATTCAAAACGCATGCAAGATCTGAGAGTCTGGATTGTACCCCTTTAGCCAGCCAGGTATGTGCACTTGGGGCAGGGTCCTATGCTAGAATGTCCCTCTATAGTTGCTGTTGTTTTTCCTCTCAAAGTATCCCTGCATGGAGTTAGCTAGAACCTCAAGGAAAGATCCAAACATTTCCCCCTGAGGTGCTGGTTTTCTAGATGCAGGGACCCGTGTTTTTTGTGTTTTCCCACCCGGGGTGGAAGGAATTCAAACGCACAGGTGCTCCACGTACATATGCCCCCATAAGCCCCAGCGATGCAACGTGGGAAAACAACCGACGGAAGCAGAAAAAGTGTAAAAATGGGGTTGAATGTTTCTGCTGGGCTTTCTTGCAATCACACTTGCCTCCCCCGGAGAGCCCTTCTTGGCAAACAGCCTTTTGTAAACTACAGTCTCTTAAGAGACACTTGCCCCCTCCCTTCCTATTCAGTTCTCGTCGGCAACAGGGCTGCACTGAGAGTGCGGTGCCACCAAGTCAGAAAGAATTGACTCTCCAAGATGGAGGGGCCAAAACCAAAGGGCAATGTTTGTTTCTCTGAACACCCCCACAGGCATCTCTTCCTCAACAGTTCTGCCAGATCCCGGAAACGGGGTTTCTCCCCGCCTCTGACAGCTTCATCTGCCGCTTTCCTTCGAAGAGGAGGATGCTGGCAGCCATGGCACAGTTCAAGCTGTCCACGCCAGGGACCACCGGGATGACCAGCCGCTTCCCCCCAGTGCTCTGGGCCAGCTGCCTGGCGTCCATGCTCACGCCGTGGGTCTCCCCACCGATCACCACCGCCGTTGCAGGACCCTCCATCCAGGGCTCGGAGTAAGGCTGGACTTCCAGCTGGCCTGATTCTTGCCTCTCATCTTCGCTGCCATCCAAATCACGGTCCCAATCCTGCAGAGCCGGCTTCGCCTTCAGGTTGTAGGGCCGGGAGACCCAGCCATGGTTGGCGGCGTTCTCTGCCACTGCCGGTGCGGCCTGTGCCTGGGAGCAGTCGGCCACATGTACACAGCTGTCGGGGAGGAGGTAGCTTGGCAGGACCCCCCAGTCCAGGTCGGAAAGGATGGAGAGGCGGAAGTGAGCTCCCATCCCTGCCCGGAGGACTTTGGGCTCCCAGGCGTCGACGCAGCCTGGAGTACGGGGAGAGGGAGAAATGTTAGAAGAGTCTGGAGCAGTCTTGTGGAGAATGTTACACTGCTAGGACAATAGGGGTGGGACGCGGGTGGCGCTGTGGGTTAAACCACAGAGCCTAGGACTTGCCAATCAGAAGGTTGGGGGTTCGAATCCCCGCGACAGGGTGAGCTCCTGTTGCTTGATCCCTGCTCCTGCCAACCTAGCATTTCAAAAGCACGTCAAAGTGCAAGTAGATAAATAGGTACTGCTCCAATGGGAAGGTAAACGGCGTTTCCGTGCGCTGCTCTGGTTCGCCAGAAGCGGCTTAGTCATGCTGGCCACATGATCCGGAAGCTGTGCGCCGGTTCCCTCGGCCAATAAAGCAAGATGAGCGCCGCAACCCCAGAGTCGGCCACGACTGGACCTAATGGTCAGGGGTCCCTTTACCTTTGGGACAATAGGGACTTTGAAAAAAAGTGGGAACCTTTTATATTTGCAGAAACAAAGAATTTTGACCTGATGGTAGGATTTAAATGTAATAAAAGGGAAAATATGACATTTGTAGAAAATAGCAGAAGATACTAATGAGGTTAATAAATCAGAAATGGAAGTTGAGGGAAGTCCAAAAGGGGGGGAAGGAGAGATGGTTGTGTAAGTGTATGTAATGAGAGAAAAGAAATTTAATTAAAAAAAAAAAAAGAGAGAGAGAATGACACACTGCTGACCTAAAAATATTTTATGCAGCCAGCTAATGACAGGTCTGTAGCCTGTGTTAGCATTTTATTTTGCTTTTAATTTTTAAGTTGTATACCTCATTTCTATATTGCTATACGCAAGGTGGTTTACAAGCTGAAGAAACAGCAAAGATCACGCACACCTTAATCTGATCCAATACAAAAAAAATGTAACTCAGGATTCAAGCGCCAGTGCATTCTCCCTGTGGCCCTCCAGGAATGCCTGACTGCCTTTGACAGTGGAGCCAAGCATTGCTGGCATAAGCAGCAGCCATGGATAGCTAGCAGCCCTGCTGGTAAATGAAAAACGCACAGCCCACCTAAGCACTCCTCATTCAAGGAGCCTCTACGGATGTCACTCAGCAGCTGCCAGCAAGGGGAGCAGAGGGAGAGGTGAGAAACTGGACCACTAGAGTTTGCTAAGAGACTGACAGGTTCAGTTGGCCCTAAAAGAACTCTGAAATTTTAAGAACCAGGGCCTGGATTTGCTTTCCCCCTCCATCCTCTACCCTCCCCATCCCTTTTTCCTTATATGTTGTGACTTTTAAAGGCATGTGTTGTTTTTTTAATTGTAACAAATGCTTCAAAATTATGAATAGAAAAGTAAACTTCCTTTGGGGGCGGGGGGAGGAGTCTCATTTGATGAAAGTGGTTGTAATCCTAATTCAACAGATCTCTTTAAAAGATTAAAGGAGGAAGCTTTCCAGAAGCAAAGCCTGCCTCTTTTGTATACCTGAAGCCTTATCAAGTCATTGAGTCAGGTCAGCTTTGGAGATGCCCTGCATATCTTACAGCCATAGGTTTGGAAATGTGTCATAACAAAAGCTGCTTTGTTAAAGGGATGTTGTTAACAGGCATGTTGATTAAGAAAACTCAGTTACCCGTCAGTCTTATCTCCTTGGAACCAAACTGCCCCAAACCCATCAGGTTCTATTCTATATAAACCTTTCCCAGCCTGATGCCTTCAAGTCTGGGACAATTAATTCCCATCAGGCCACAGAATGCAGAGAAAGAGAAAGAAGCCTGAGAGCCAGGGACAGGTAATATTTCTGAGCCCTCTCCCCATCTGCAATTTCCAGCAACTATTATTCAAAGGCATGTTGCAGTTTCTGCCTCATCCTCTCTTAAAGCTGTCCAGGTTGGTGGCAGTCACTGCCTCTTGTGGGACCAACCAGCTGCCTCTGAGAAGACTGAAAACAGGTCCTGCCCAAGGAGCAGAAGCGGAATTGGAACCCAGCGCTGATCTATCCATAGAGTGACGCTCCCCACCTTTAAGAAGCAGCACCCTGCTGCAGCCTGCTCCAGCTGCTGATCTCAGGAGGGTGCCCATGTTCCCTGGGTCGCGGATGTTGTCACAGATCAGAGAGAGGGGCAGCGCATGTTCTTGCTGGACTTCTGGGTATGCCATTTTGGCGTGGTCCGGTCTGGAGAAGATTCCTGGAGGAAATGCAGTCAGGGAAGATTCGTTCAGAACAAGGGTGGGCCCACAGCCTCAAATGGGCCCCTCCAGA
Source organism: Podarcis erhardii (assembly GCF_964252035.2). Lineage (NCBI taxonomy): Eukaryota > Metazoa > Chordata > Lepidosauria > Squamata > Lacertidae > Podarcis > Podarcis erhardii. The sequence continues at coordinate 35,094,779 of NC_138514.1, read as the reverse complement.
CTCTCCCAAAGCCTCTCCCCAGGCCACACTCCCTACTGGCCCTGCTTCACACACCCCATGAGTGCCTGAAATTCTGGAGTGCCACTTCCAGTCAGTGTGGACACTACTGAGCTAGATGGGTTAATACGGTCTGACTCAGTATAAGGCAGCTTCCCATGTTCCTCTTTAAACCAGCCCCTCTTAAGGACTAGAATCTTGTTTTAATTTCAGGAAAAGAGTTGTGACTCGGAGACAAAGTACAGTGGTACCTCTGGTTATGTATTTAATTCGTTCTGGAGGTCCGTTCTTAACCTGAAACTGTTCTTAACCTGAAGCACCACTTTAGCTAATGGGGCCTCCCGCTGCCACCGTGCCACCACTGCACGATTTCTGTTCTCATCCTGAAGCAAAGTTCTTAACCTGAGGTACTATTTCTGGGTTCGCAGAGTCTGTAACCTGAAGCGTATGTAACCCAAGGTACCACTATATCAGCCTCTCCCTGGTTTAATTTCCAGCACGTCCAGGTTGGGCTGGGAATATCCTCTTGTCTGAGACCCTGCACAGCTGCTGCCAGTCAGTGTGGACATTACTGAGCTCAGAGGAACCAGCCTCCCTACGTTCCTGATGAACTTACCAATCACACCCTGAGATGTGATGACATCAGACCAGGTCTTGAGGTCTTCAAACTTCACCTTGACAAGGCTGGCGCCTTTCAGCTTGTCCACTGGCAGCTCCTTCAAATGCTCTATGGCGCTGTAGAAGAGTGTCTGGGGAACGGCTCCAGCTGCCAGCGCGTCACTGATGAGTCGCCTGCCCTCCAGCAGGATCTTCCCGTGTCTCTCGCGAAACGACCTGGACTTGGCAAGCGTCACCACTTTGCTGCAGAGAGACAGATCCGTCAAGCCCACAAGCTTTCCCCCCCCTCTTCCCCAGGCTGGCTGACAAATGTTATCCGTAGCCCCAAAGGATGACAACCACCAAAGGCAATAGAGCACATCGGCCTGCTCAACCTGAGGTGGTTCTTCCAACAGAAACAAATCCCAAATGTGCACAACTGTTTCCATTTACAACAAGCCCCCCAATACCAGGAGAATGGTTGTAGCTCCACGGTACAGCCTCAGAATTTCATTCACAAGGCTCCAGGTTCAATCCCTGGCATCTCCTGGGAGTATTGCCTTCCTGAAATCATGGAAAGTCACTGCTGGGCAGTGCAGACAATTCTGAGCTAGATGGACGGGTTGCTCTGACTTGCTATAAGGCAGCTTTCTGTATCAACCCATCCAATCTCCATCACATCCTTCTGCAGCCTTTTTCTGCCAAAAATAAAACTAGAGAGGATGTGTATGGTGAGGATGGGAAGAGTGATGTATGGAAGTGAGAGCTGGACCATAAAGAAGGCTGATTGCCGAAGAATTGATGCTTTTGAATTCTGTTGCTGGAGGAGACTCTTGAGAGTCCCATGGACTGCAAGAAGATCCAACCGATCCATTCTGAAGGAAATCAGCCCTGAGTGCTCACTGGAAGGACAGATCCTGAAGCTGAGGCTCCAATACTTTGGCCACCTCATGAGAAGAGAAGACTCCCTGGAAAAGACCCTGATGTTGGGAAAGATGGAGGGCACAAGGAGAAGGGGACGAGAGAGGATGAGATGGTGGGACAGTGTTCTCGAAGCTACCAGCATGAGTTTGATCAAACTGCGGGGGGCAGTGGAAGACAGGAGTGCCTGGCCTGCTCTGGTCCAGGGGGTCAGGAAGAGTCGGACACGACTAAACGACTACAACAACACCCTTCCCTTTTGTTTTTCCTTTCACACTGCAAATACTCAAGACTGTGAATCAGCAGACAGAGAAGACTGCCTTATCTTTTAATATATATTAATATATCTTTTAATATCTTTTAATATATTACTTTTTTCAAGGTAGTTTAAAATCGCTTCTTATTCATTTTTAATATTATTATTATTATTATAGTAAACCTGTGTGGTGCAGCGGCTGGAGTGCTGGATTAGGCACTGGCAGACCAGAGTTCAAATCCTCTCAGCTGTGAAGCAGTCATGCTCTCTCAGCCCAATCAACCTCACAGAGTTCGTGTGGGAATAAAATGGGCAAAGAACCCTGTTCCTTGGAGGAAGGGTGGGGTTTAAATACAACAAACATTTCCATCCTTCTCTCTGTCTCCCATCCACCCAGAACTGCAACTCCCAGAAGCCCTTGCGCGCGGCCTTTCTCGTCTGCCCTGGTGGTTCTTGGGAGTTGTAGTCCCTTTCCCATTCGGCCCTTCCCAGCCTCCGCCCGTGCCAAACAACAACCCCCAGAATGCCTTGCGCGCGCGGCCTTGCCTAAGTCTCTTGTCTCCGGATTGCGCCTTCTCGAAGCAAAGTTCCGCTTCTTTGCGTTCCGGCACCTTCTTCTCCTCCTTCGCGGCCGCTGCCTTTGGGGCCTTGCTCTCCCAGCCGGCCTGGTCTCGAGGCTTCTTCGAAGGGCCGGCCTTGGGCTGAGGGGGGCCGGGGACGACCCGTCGCTGCTCCTCCCGCGTCTCCGCGACGGAGGGCAGCACGCGGACGGGGCTCCTCTTCAGCGCGCGGACCCCTCGCCGCCCGGCCGCGCTGCCCAAGGCCGGCCTGAGGAGCAAGAAGGGGGCTCGCGCGCCCCTCATGAAGGCCGCCATATTGCTTCCTGGCGCGGGCGTCGAGCGGGATTTCCCCTTCTCAGACTATCGCGAGATCTCCGTCACTAATGGCAACAGCGTCCTTTTGTATTTATATACCGGTCCTAAAAAGCCATAGAGAGGGAAGAGGGACGTAAAAAACGTTTGTCCGCAACTTCCGGGGGACATTCGGAAGCGGCCATTGGCTGAGAGTCCCTTGTAGAGCTATGACATGATAGAGTCATTGTTGCGATTTCCAGGCTCTCACTATTAAGACGCACCCGACATGGTGTGCACCATAGATGTATAAAGTTATAGATATGCCACTCAACGTTCGTGGAAAAACATGAATTATCGAAGCCTTCAAAAAGAAGTTTTATCTTTTTCAAGAGCGCTGTCTAATTTGAGGCGACAGTGCTCTTGAAAAAGATAAAACTTATTTTTGAAGGCTTCTGTAATTCATTTTAAAAGTTGCCTCAGGTTTAGGCGGCGTGTCGTGACGTCCTTCCCACGCGCCAGAAAGGGGAGAGGGTAAATACAAAACCAACCCCACCCCCTGAATCAGGCGACCGCGCTTGCTCGCCAATCACTTCTGTGTGGGCGGCTTTGCGCGTGAGGTGGAGTTTGGGAAGAAAGACAAGGCCCCGAATATGAAGGCTCGGCGGGCGCTGCATTTCGTGTTCAAAGTGGGCGACCGAGCCGAGACCGCGCGCTTCTACCGGGATGTACTGGGCATGCGCGTAAGTGGGGGCGCGAGACGGTGGGCGGTTAGGAAGTGGCCTTGGCAGTTTGGGGGGAGGGCTTTTTGAGGCAGGGGTGACGTCACGGCTACGGGTGCCCTAGGGTCCCAAGCCACGCGGGAACGAGTTGGTTTGGTTTTTGAGTGTCTTCTCCTAGAGCGGCTAGTTAATTACGGCGGCCTCTTTGGCCCAATCTTTCCTACAGAGGCGGCGTTTGCTTTCGTGAACGTTTGTCGCTCCTGATTACGCCGCAGAGCGGCGCACTTCGTTTTTCAGGAATGCATTCTTTTTTTATAAGTAATAAACTTCAGGAAAAAATTCTGTGTGTGTCTCTGTATATCTATATAGATATAGTCACATGTTGCGTTTAAGATCACTTTGGAATAATAATAATAATAATAATAATAATAATAATAATAATAATTTATTATTTATACCCCGCTCATCTGACTGAGCTTCGCCAGCCACTTTGGGCAGCTCCCAATTGAGTGTTAAAAACAATACAGCATTAAATATTAAAAGCTTCCCTAAACAGGGCTGCCTTCAGATGCCTTTTAAAAGATAAGATAGCTGCTTATTTCCTTGACATTTGAAGGGAGGGCGTTCCACAGGGCGGGCGCCTTGTGTTAAAATGCAATATTAAAAACAATTTTAAAAATAAAGTCCCCAAACCATGCACGTCATAAGTGTAAAAAGCCTTCTTGTTTGTGCCTGAATGTTAACTTATTTTTTTTAAAACAAACAGGTTCTAAGGCATGAAGAATTTGAAGAAGGCTGCAAGGCCACTTGTAACGGGTACGTTGTCTTCATTTTGGTGGTTTCTCATCAAAGCAGATGTTTCTCTTGACACCCTTGAGCAGGCATAGGCAAACTTGGCCCTCCAGCTGTTGTTGGACTACAACTCCCATCATCCCTAGCTAACAGGACCAGTGGTCAGGGATGATGGGAGTTGTAGTCCCAAAACATCTGGAGGGCCGAGTTTGCCTGTGCCTGCTCTTGAGTGTTCGGAGGCAGTAGCCCCAAAGGGTGGATTGCTCTGAGGCAGGTGCTGCTACCTGGCAACGCAAGCTTCTTCTGCCAATAGTGCCTGCGATATAAATGCTCCCTCGCTTCCCATTGGCTGACCTTCTGTGACATCATGGGATGGGCGCAACAATTCTACCTGTGTATAGTGCCAGTGTCTGGGTAGAATGCTGCCCTTCAAATGAGTGCAGCGTTGGGTGGAGAGGGGTTGTGTGCCATTGTTGAGAGTAGAAGTCTAGGAAGCTAGATGGGAAACTAATCAGAATAGAAAAAAGCTGCTTTAATCTGACCTGGTATTTCTGCCCATCAAGCCCTTTATTGCCCTCTCTGACTGGCAGTGGCTTTCCAGAGTTTCAGGCAAGAGTCTCGCTTAGCCCTACCCAGAGATGCCGGACTTGGGACCTTCTCATGCAAGGCATGTTCTCTGCCATTACATTGGCATCTTGAGTGAGCTGAAGAACCCCAGAGGAGAGGAAGATGTAGGCTTTTTTCCTCCTGTGTTATTGCAATACAAATAAAAGGCAGCTGTGTTTCTAGCCCCTATGACGGCAAGTGGAGTAAAACGATGGTGGGCTACGGTCCAGAAGACAATCACTTTGTCGCGGAGCTAACCTACAATTACGGAATCGGAGATTACCGCCTCGGCAACGATTTCCTGGTAGGCACCGCTTCATTCGGTTGATAATAATAATAAATAATAATAAATTTTATTTATCTCCTGCCCTCCCCAGCCGAAGCCGGGCTCAGGGCGGCTAACAACAATAAAATAGTGCAACATTCTGAAAACATTTCATTATAAAAATAAATTAAAATCCAATTGATGGCAACCATTAAGTTTAAGTTCTGTAAAGATTGCCAAAGGAGGAAGTCAGGCTGCGCCCTGATCAAAGGCCTGGTGGAACAGCTCTGTCTTGCAGTCCCTGCGGAAAGATCTCAAATCCCGCAGGGCCCTAGTCTCTTGTGACAGGGCCTTCCACCAGATTGGAGCCGCAGCCGAAAAGGCCCTGGCTCTAGTTGAGGCCAGCCTAACCTCTTTGTGGCCTGGGACCTTTAGGATGTTTTTATTTGAAGACCGTAAGTTCCTCTGTGGGGCATACCAGGAGAGGCCGTCCCGTAGGTACGAGGGTCCTAAGCCGTATAGGGCTTTAAAGGTGAGAAGGTTTGCAAAGTACATTGGTTCTGGGATCGCTAGGGCTTAGTTTCTGCTCAAAAGAATGGGTGAAATGAACAAAGCACTGAGTAGGCCCTGGGAGTGCGGTGGGCCACATTTCTCATTATAGAAAAGGTAAAAAGCTCTGCAGTTGCTGTTGGGGGACTTTAGAGTTTGCATTGCAAAAGGACTAGATCAGTGAGCTTTTGTGGACTGTGTGTTCTGAGGCTTGGAGTCTTTGATTGTGGTAGGGTTAGGTGTACTGCAGGTGATAGGAAACCTTTGGCCCTCCTGATGCTACTAAACTACAACTCCCATCAGCACCAACAAGCATGGCCAATGGGCACAGAGGATGGGAGCTTAAGTACTTAAGTAAGATCTTGCTCAATGCCCTCCATCAAAATATTCCAGGATGGTTTTAATCTGTTCTTAGTCAATTTTTATTTTAACTTTTGGAAAGTCTTAAATTATTGTTAATTTTTCTCATTGATGATTTTATTCTTTCTGTCAAAGTGCTTTGATGGTTTTTCTTTTACAATCAAGCAGTGTATAAGTTTTATGAAATGAAAAAAATGTAAAGAAAAATGGTCTTGTCAAGAGAGGCCGGTCAGAAAGCGAAACCTCTGAAGCCTATCCAACAGCTTGGGCACTTTCAGAAACTTCAGAGGTCAAAAATGGCAGGCAGGTGTTATTTTTTTTATACTGCTACAACTTCTACATTTATATCCCACTTTTACTCCAAGGAGCTCAAGGCGGTGAGCATGTTTTCCCCCTCCTCCTCTTGCCATTTTATTGCAAACAGAACCCAGTGAGGCAGGTTAGGCTGAGAAAGAGCAATTGGCCCCAGGTCATCCAGGGCTGTGATTCTGGGGTTATTTTCGTCATATTATTTTCTTCTTCTTCTTGCCATGCCAGGGGATGACTATTGTGTCCAGCCAGGCTGTGAGCAATGCCAAAAAGCTGCAGTGGCCCCTCAAAGAGACCTCAGCAGGCATCTACGAAACAGAAGCCCCAGGAGGCTACAAGTTCTGCCTGGAAGACAAAACGTCATCAAAGGAAGGTAAAGAGGGGGTGCCATATGATACTCTGTAGTTAGGACGACAGTGGATTCATCTGCCCGTGGAGATTCAGCCTTCTGAAAAATATTCTTTTCCTTCAAGCTTATGCAGGCAGTTGAGAATGCCCCTTTCCACAATTGCTAACTGATTTCTGATTTTAATTATTTGATATGGCTTCCATCGTATTGCTTTTATGTGCAATTGCTGCAAACTGCTCAAATTTTTTAAAATAATGAATCAGCAGTACAGGCAACCCCCTATTGATGCACATTCAATATGTGTGCGACTGTGCATACGCTCATCGTGTCGAACCCCCGGAAGTGACCTAAAAATGTCTCAAAAAGGAGCAGAACGCGGCTGGGTAGGGGTGGAACTGGGTCGGAATAGGGTGTTTGCAGGCTTTTAAAAAGGTGTTTCAAATATACTGTGTGTATATTGTGTGTATCTGTGTGTATATTCGTGTGCATGCACACGAAAGCTCACTAACTTAGTTGGTCTTTAAGGTGCTACTGGAAGGAATTTTTTTATTTTGTTTCAAATATACGCTGTTTCACTGACGCGTGCGGTGCCCAGAATGTAACCCCTGCGTAAATGCGGGTGGGTGAGAGGCGTTGCCTGTATATAACCAGTTTTTATAAAGAATAACAATAAAGTTGGGGAGAGGAACTACCAGCCACCAGTCCGGAATTTCTTGCAATCCTCAATCCTGTGCCTAAAGCCCACCCATTCCTGAAGCTCTTCCGTTCTTCCAGATCCTGTGCTGAAGGTTACTTTGGCCGTGTCCAGCCTGCAGAAATCTGTGGACTACTGGTCCAAGTTCCTGGGCATGAAGCTGTACGAGAAGGATGAAGACAAACAGAAGGCTCTGCTCGGCTATGGAGATAACCAGGTGAGGCTGAAGGGGCAGCAGGCAGCTGAGGGGATCCTCAGGGCGTCTTCCAGGTATGTGTGGCAGAGACAGGGCCGCCATTCCAGCTTCTGCAGTGGTTGGGCGTCTTTGGCTCTCAGTACCCAGGCGCTGTGGTCTAAACCTGAAGGAGTGTCTCCTCCGCCATCATTCTGCCCGGACACTGAGGTCCAGCGCTGAGGGCCTTCTGGCGGTTCCCTCACTGCGAGAAGCCAAGTTACAGGGAACCAGGCAGAGGGCCTTCTCGGTAGTGGCACCCGCCCTGTGGAACGCCCTCCCACCAGATGTCAAAGAGAACAACAACTACCAAACTTTTAGAAGACATCTAAAGGCAGCCCTGTTTAGGGAAGTTTTTAATGTTTAATAGATTATTGTATTTTAGCGTTTTGTTGGAAGCTGCCCAGAGTGGCTGGGGAAACCCAGCCAGATGGGTGGGGTATAAATAATAAATTATTATATTTATTATTATTATTATACACCACTGAGCCTCTTGGGCTTGCCGATAGGAAGAATGGCATCGGGGTGAGCTCCCGTTGCTCAGTCCCTGCTCCTGCCAACCTAGCAGTTCGAAAGCACATCAAAGTTCAAGTAGATAAATAGGTATCGCTCCAGCGGGAAGGTAAACGCCGTTTCCGTGCGCTGCTCTGGTTCGCCAGAAGTGGCTTAGTCATGCTGGCCACATGACCCGGAAGCTGTACGCCGGCTCCCTCGGCCAGTAAAGCGAGATGAGCGCCACAACCCCAGAGTTGGTCACGACTGGACCTAATGGTCAGGGGTCCCTTTACCTTACCCAGCACTGTTAACAAACTATACAGTTCCCAGGATTCCATTGGGGAAGTCATGTGCTTTAAATGGATGGCATGGATGTCACCGCTCTCTTCGCAAGCCCCACTTCTGCTGTCGCTGCTGCTGCTGAGGCACCAGTCTTTGTTGCAAACCCAGTGGCCTGATTTCCTTTCCTTTTATTTCTCTCTTCCAGTGTAAGCTGGAGTTGCAGGGCATCGGTCAAGCTGTGGACCACGGGGCAGCCTTTGGGAGGATCGCCTTCTCCTGCCCCAAGGAAGAGGTCAGTGGGGATTGCTTACAAGGTTTGTCAGGGAGGGGCTGCTGCTCAAGTGGTAGATGGAAGGTCCCGGGTTCGGTTCCTGGCGGCATCTCCAGGTCGGGCTGGGAGGGACTCCTGCACGAAATCTTGCAGAGCCCCTGCCAGTCAGAATAGAGAACACTGAGGTAGGCCCAGTGGCCTGGACTTGGGGTCAGGCAGCTTCTTGTGTTCCTAATATTCCCAACAAGACAAAGGCAACTTTACCTTGAAATAAATGCTTAGTGGGGAAATATCAAAAGCATGTGACACCTGTTCATAAATAAAAATGATGAATGGCTACCTATCTGTTCATTAAAGACCTTCTTCACGCAGCACATAGTGAAGCTGTGGTGCTCACTCTTGCAGTGGCAGGTAATTTCATGGAGGAAAAGGCTGCCAATGTTTACTAGTCACAATGACTCTGCTCTGCCTCCCAGTGCTTCTGAATGCCAGTTCCTGGAAACCACAAGAAGAGAGAGTTTCTCTTGTCCTCGGGTCCCACTTGCAGAATCCCCACAGGGGCCTCCGGGAGGCCACTGTAAGAACAGGTTGCTGGGCTAGAGGGCCCGCTGCCCCTTCTTCTTACAGTCTTTTTTTTTATTCATTTCCCTTTTTCATTCATTATATACATCTCATATTCATAACATTTACTATGCGTTCCTCCCTCCCTCCCCTCCTGGGCTTCCCCCAACTTCTGATTTGTTTCTCCTTTCACCCACTTTGCTACCTCCTAAAAGAAAAAGAACTACTAATAACGTATTTATACAATAACATCAAACCTAAAAATAACAATGAATATACCCTATTATTTTTCTATCTTCTACACATTTTCTAATACTAATAATGTGAATGTTTATTTAAATCTCTTATTACAGTCTTAATTCAGCTAGTTCTTGACTACTGTAAATGGATTCATTTGGCTTATTTATTTATTTGATGACATTTGGATCCCAACTTTCCTCCAAGGAGCACAAGGTGGCGTCCATACTTCCCCACCCCATTTTATCCCCACAGTAACCCTGCCAGGTAGGTTAGGCTGAGAGACAGGGACTGTCCCAAGGTCACCCAAGGAGCTTTGCGGTCAAGTGAGGATTTGGACCCTGATCTCCCAGCTCCCAGTCTCACACTCTAACCACTACACCTTAAACACAACTGGAAGGGATTCTTCAAAAACTATTTGACATCCGCGTTCTAGATTTCTTTCATTAAAGGTGCTCAAAGATTTTCTAAAACGAGAAATGAGCTTCCTCTTTTGTTACCTCGCTCAAAATGGACGCATTCGTACTCTGCTGATTTTCCCTTCCCCGTTTTGTTTGTCCTCCCCAGTTGCCTGGCATCGAAGCCTTGATGAAGAAGGAAGGCCAGAAGATCTTGACCCCCCTCGTGAGCCTGGACACACCTGGGAAAGCAACGGTTCAAGTGGTCATCCTGGCGGATCCTGTGAGTGCAGCTTCAAAACAGCTTTCGTGTAGGTCAGGAACGAGGGCTCTGTGGCCAGGCGTCATTGGACTCCAACTCCCATCAGCCCCGGCTGCAGCAGGGCCAGTGGTCAGGGGTGCTGGGAGTTGTAGTCCATCAGCACCTGGAGGGCCACAGGGTCCCCTATCCCTGATCCCACAAAGCAGCATTCCCTACTTGTGTGCAAGAGATGAAGGAATGCCTCTGTTTAGCAGAGGGAGTCCTTCCTGAGAGAGGAGAATGTCTCTTGGAGCAATGATTGACAAAAGCTGTAGATCTCCAAATGTAAGACTTCCAACTCCTATCATCTCTGTGGCTTCCTGTATATGCAGTGCATGTGGAGGGGAAATTTTAACACATCGCAGAGTTCCAAAAAAATAAACCAGAGGCAATTTCACCCAGCAGAGCTTTACTGCTACTGAAGGCAAATGAGCACAATGGTCACTGATCCAATACATTCAGGATTGGCACAGGCCATAAGGAATCCAGTTACAGCAGTCTTATCTTAACCATAACTTATAATAAGACTAAACCTTAACACTATAGCATACAGAACACCACACCAGAACACACACAGAGAAAAGAGAGTGTGAAACAGAACCCAGACTCCTCCTGGCCTGACTATTATAGTCAGCATGACCTTGACAGAAAGGATAAGGAACCAGTTTAAACCAGCTGTACTCAGCTTCCCAGAAGGAATAACCCAAACACCAGAAACCACCTGCCTGTTTCTTTCACGTAGAAAGAAACCTTCCAGAACGCTCTTGAACTAAGCAGAACAGGAAAGACCTCTACACATCAGATCAATACCTTCTGTACTAAGAAATGCAAACTGACAGTATATCCCCCAAATAATTGCCAGCTCCCTTGAGTAGTGACTGCGGCCGCTGTGGCAAATGTCGCTTCCCTTCATTGCTGTTCCTGCTCTTCCACCTGCTTTAGGACGGCCACGAAATCTGCTTCGTCGGGGACGAGGCTTTCAGAGAGCTTTCCAAGGTGGACCCAAACGGTGGGAAACTCTTAGACGAGGTGAGACTCCCCCTTTCAACGTTTATTCGAAATTAAAGGTGATCCAAGGGCTCCGCTTTTCTCCACCGCGATGTGGCTCACGGCTTTTCTCTTCTCTCCTGCAGGCGATGGCGGCCGACAAGAGCCACGAATGGTTTGCGAAACGTAACACCCCAAAGCCTTCCGCTTAGCCCGGGTGGGGAATCGTCTGGTTGGCAGGGTCTTTTGTGGGGACCTGGGAAAGGAGGCCGTCGGCCATACTTTCTGTGCACATGGATGATTATTGCTGCTATCGCTTGGAACTCCTTCTCTTTTAATTAAATTAATTGCCGTTTCCTTCCTTCCTCTCTTGAATCTGTTCCTTTCTTGTGTGTGCATGGAGCAAGAGGAGGCCTCTTGGCTGCGACAGATGCAGCCTGCAAAGGTGTGATGATTCGCCAAAGCAAAACGCCGCTGCATGTCACGGTCCTGTCCAGTGTTTCCAATGCACACACCCCTTTGAGAACTTTTCTGTCCGACTCAGCCAGCAAAATATAAATAAATATAAATATTCTACACTACTATACGTTCCTGCTTTCTAAAAGGACAGGCCCTCTTCCCCCAAATTGTCGGGACCGTACCACTCTATCTTGCAAAATGTGCGTGTATGTTTTTAAGTGCCGCATTTTTACTAAATTCTCTGCACCTAGAAATTCTAGCAGACCGTTGCCGGCAAACAAATGTCAGAGCCCCTGCCTCGCATGCAGAAGCTCCCACAATTTGATCCTCAGCACCTCCAGGTTACAGGGATTAGTTAGTGGCAGGTGATGAGGAAAGAGCTGCCTGAAATATGGGCAGCAGCTGCCAGTCAGAGCAGGCAGCAGTGGCCTTGATGGAGAAAGTGTCTGACCTATAGAAGGCTGCTCCCTAAGCTGCTTAAACACGTCAGGAAAAGGTTTAAGGAGCAGGTTTGGTCTCCTTTTTAGGCCACCACCCCCACGGCGGTACAGTCCTCCAACCCTAGCAGGGCTGTACCACAAAACTAAGCCTGGTGCACCGCGCCCAATTTGAAACGACAAAATACTGCAAGGTGACGCTGGAGAGCTTCTCAAGGGGCCCTTTATTGCCTTAACTGCCAGAGAACGTCGGGGCAGAAGATGGCTGAAGCGACCTGGAAGCCGGGTCCCGCGCAGCCCTCTCCGCAGTCATCTGCTGTCCTTCTTTTCCAGCTCCTCCACCCTGGTGATGTGGACCTCCTCAGCGGCTTCCTCCTCCGAAAGGTCTCGGTGGTCGCTCCCTGCCTCCCTTGTCGCTTTGGATTTTAGGTCGTGGCTGGCCAGGCAGGGGGCAGCCCTCTTGTGCAGCAGATCCATGACGGAGACGGACCCTTTCACTTGCGAGACCAGGCCAGTGGCTTTCTCAAGCTCAGCCTGTGACATGTTGTCATGAGTGCGCCTTCCTTCTGACCTGTGCACAGGGCCTTTCTCGAGATCAGGAGCGAGTCATGCTTGAAAGGACTGTCCCTGGTGTTCCAAACAGAGGGCAGGAAAAGGGGCCTATTATTGTTGTTGTTGTTACTGTTATTATTATTATTATTATTAATTAGTATTAAGGTGAGCATCACCTTACCCCATACAGCGGTACCTCGGGTTAAGTACTTAATTCGTTCTGGAGGTCTGTTCTTAACCTGAAACTGTTCTTAACCTGAAGCACCACTTTAGCTAATGGTGCCTCCTGCTGCCACTGCGCCGCCGGAGCCCGATTTCTGTTCTCATCCTGAAGCAAAGTTCTTAACCTGAAGCACTATTTCTGGGTTAGCGGAGTCTGTAATCTGAAGCATATGTAACCTGAGGTACCACTGTACAGTGGTACCTTTAGATACTAACGGGATCCGTTCCAGATCCCCGTTCGCATCCAGAAGCAAATGTAACTAGCGATGGCACGTCTGCGCGCACGTCGCTTTTCGCCGCTTCTGCGCATGCGTATGACATCATTTTTGAGTGTCTGCGCATGTGCAAGCGGCGAAACCCGGAAGCGCTCCATTACTTCCGGGTTGCCGCTGAGCACAACTCGAACGCGCTCAACTCGAAGCGTATTCAACCTGAGGTATGACTGTATATGCCCTCTTGGCTGTTTCGATCTGCAGAACTGGCCCTGTGACGGGTACCACATAACGGCCATTTGTAAGAGCTCAAGCTGTTAGTGTGGCAGCACTTACACTTTGGAACTCCCCGCCTATTGATACGAGGCGGGCGTATTCACCGTACTCTTTCCGGCGCTTGCTAAAAACATTTTTGTTTAGACAAGCCTAGCCAGATATTTGGAATGCTGATGTGTGTTCAGTTTGTTGCGAAATGTTTTGAATGTTTTAATTATTTTACTTGTAATCTTATTCTTTTTGTAAACTGCTTTGGGGATTTCTACAACCAAGTGGGATATACATTCTATGGAATAATAATAATAATAATTAATTTATTATTATTATTATTATTATTATTATTATTATTATTATTATTATTATTATTATTATTAACAACCTGCCCTTCACTCTTAACGGCCCAGGGTTACAGTAATTAAAACACAATATTAAAGACAGTTTAAGACAACTTAAAAATCACAGCAACGAGGTTGTTCTAATATGATGACAATAACAGTGTATGTTTTGCTCAGAGCAATATTACAGAGCAGTGATGAATTGCGGGAGGACCTTTCATGGATTTAAAAATGCATTGCCCATAATTATCTTCCAACACAGCACCCCTGTAAGGTGGCTGAGTTCCAGAGCGGTAAAAGGCCCCCTCGCTTCAGATTCCCAGAGCTGTTGCCATATTTCAAAAAGTGAAAATCTGGACAGAAAAGCTGTTGAGCCTTTTTTCTTTTCTTTTTGCAATGCCTGGAAGAAATTGGTAGCCTGCAGAGATATACGCTTGTCTGGATGCTGTTTGGCTCAGACTCGCATCAGCCCCAACCAGCATGGCCGATGGTCCTAGACTACAAGAGGCGAACAACGGGAGGGGGAAACCCTGTGGCCTTCCAGCTATGCCACTACAACTCCCATGAGCCCCAACTAAAATGGCCAGTAGTGAGGGATGATGGGCGTTGTAGTCTATCAGCATCTGGAGACTCCCCACTCCTTTCATAGCTGTCAACTTTTCCCTTTTGTTGCGAGGAATCCTATTCGGAATAAGGGAATTTCCCTTTAACAAGCGGAAAAGTTGCCAGCTATCCGAAACTTTAGAGTTTCGGATCGGGACCGGGGCAGCCTGGGATTAAATCTCCACTCACCCCAAAATACAGCGGGGCGTTTTATATCCCGTATGCGTTTCATTTGCTTGCGCACGCTTCTGCAGTGCCACCAATAAAGACAGAAATGCACGAAAGCACTCTGCACATGCCCAGAGACGCGTCCCTCAAGCTATCCGCTGCCCAAGCCCAGGAGGCGATTTAAAAGATGGCAGGTGCGAAACCTCGAGAGCTGGAGGAGAATGTCTCCTGCCCCAATATTTCCAAACCCCGGCGCCCTGCTCGCTTTGCAAACGGGGAGCCCCGGCACTCGCTACTCCTAGTAAGGAAGGAGAAAGAGAAAGAGCCCCCCCCCCAAAAAAAACCCTCTATTCAGGGGCTTTTTTTACCAGCCGGTGTAGGCGGGCAGCAGGATGGCTCGGCGGCCCCTGCGCCGTGCAGTGTTGCGCAGGAGCCTGCAGAGGTAGCTGTTCCGACGGCGCTTCTGCTTGCGCAGCCCCGTCTCGCTGGCTGCAAAGGGATCCGCCCAGGGACCGAGAGATCCGGGAGGAGGAGCCGGGATCCAGCGCGCCCGCGCGGTTGGAAAGCGACTACAGTATTGCTGCGGCTGCGGCGGCGGCGGCGTGGCGCAATTTGGCGAGCCTGCCCGTGCGCCCCTCTCCAAAGCTTTGTGCCGTGCGCCCTGAGCGCACAATGGACGGCGCCGCCGCCGCCGCCGTCTCCAACTGCGGAGCCCCGGAGGGCGCCGTCGCCCGAGCCGCTGCTGCCGCCGTCGAGGATCCCGGCGCGGGCAGGCGGCGGAGGAGCCCCGCTCTCGGCCATGCCGCCTTCCCCTCGCCTGCCGGAGCCGGGCTAGGAGGCAGCCCCGAAGCCATGGAGCTAGGTAGTTGGGTGGCTGCTGGCTTTCCTCTCTCGCTTCCAGCTACTCGGAGTAGACCCCCTTGGAATGAACGGGGCCCAGTTCGTTTCAGGGGGTTCTGCACTGAGTAGGACTTGGGTTTCCTTAAGCGGCTTTTCCTGCCAAGGAGCGCATTTGTAAGAAATCAGTCTTTTAGCGAGGGCAACACGCACACTTTTGAACTGGCCTCCTACTGTCCTCTTTTCAGAGCTTGGGGGGGGGGGACATTTTAAGGAAGCCCAGCCAGAAGTGGATTCAGTGGACGTGTGTTTTGTGTGTTTTAAGCTTATCGTCTATTTTAATACTCTTCTGGATATTTTAAATAGCTGCTTTTAACCTTACAATGTTATTGTTCTTTTTTTTGTGTGTGAACCGTTTTGAGGTGTGTGTCTGTATGTATGTACACACACACACACACACACACACACACACACACACACACAGGTATAAACCATCAAGCAGTTTTATGAAACTCAGCCCTCCAGCTGTTTTGGGACTACAATTCCCATCATCCCTGATCAATGGTCCTGTTAGCTAAGGATGATGGGAGTTGTAGTCCCAAAACAGTTGGAGGCTTAAGCAAAGCCAGGTGTCTGTCTCGCTCAGTCACTCCATCCCTGGAATATTATAAGACTGACTTTGCCTTATCTGCAGGGTTGTTGTGATTGTCCGCTAGATGATGACAAAGTAGGTGATGGTGACTATTAAGAGAATTACTGTTACCATCCTTCTTTCCTTGTCTATCTGCTTTCTTGAAGAAACGATGGTGCCCTTCAGAGGGGAGAAGAACTTTGCACGTGTTCAAAAGCATTGATAAGTTTCCTTCTTCTCTAAAGCAGACAGAACAACCCGGTTGGCTTTCAGAAGGCACTCTGCCTGAGCTCAAATGCTCCTTTCCCCCCTTTAGTTCCTTTTAAAATAAAATAAAATCTGCCACACTCTGCAGCAGGTGTGCTCAGTGGCGTTATCTGTTTTCTTTATTTTATTGTGAAACACTTGTCTTCCACTTAACTGTAAGCAAAATCTCATAAGGCGTTTACCAAAGATAACCTCACCTCGCATCAAAAATATACATTAAAATGATATTGGTATCTGAAGAAGTGTGCATGCACACGAAAGCTCATACCAAGAACTGACTTAGTTGGTCTTTAAGGTGCTACTGGAAGGAATTTGTTTTGTTTTGACTATGGCAGACCAACACGGCTACCTATCTGTAATTAAAATGATAGGTAGAAATAAAAAGTGTTTCTTAAAAAATTGAAAATATAATTTAAACTGGCTGCTAAGCTAAAACAAATTCAAATGTATGCCCAACCCCCAGAACACTCGCCTAAATGGAAATAGTTTTTGGCAGGTGGCGAAAAGAATGCAGCCAAGGCTCCTGTCTAACATCAAGAGGCAGGGAGTTCCAGAGTCTGGATGCTGCCACTCTGAAAAATCTATTCCATACAAGTGCAGAATGACTATTATGTGGCACTTTTACTACTGCCATTTCCGCAGATCAAAACGGTCGAGAGGGTACATGTGGGGTCCTGTTGACTAACACTGTTTGTCACAGAAGGGTCTTGGGTTCAAACCTCCACGCTTCCAGCTCAAAGGATCGTGGTGTAGGTGGGAAGGTCTCGGGCTCAGCAGCAGAGCGTCTTTCTGGCATGTAGAAAGTCCCAGGTTCATTCTCCAGCAACTCCAGATAGGGCTGGGAGTTCGCCTCTCCCTGTAGCCCTGGAGAGCGGCTGCCAATCAGTGTGGGCAGTACTGAGCGAGTTGGACCCAGTGGTGTGACCCTATATAAGGCAGCTTCCAGTGTGTCTCTGCCAGGACCGAAAAGTGCTGCTGCCAGTCAGAGTGGGCCGTATAGGGCTGGATGGATAAATGCAGGTCTTTGCCTTCTCAGTATGCCTGTCTTTGCTCAAACAGGGCCGGTGACCATCTGCGGAGAACTGAGTGTGTTGCACGGGGGGTTCCTGCTGGCTTCCAGCATCTGCCACCCCAAACCGCTGTCGGAGTTGGCCAAGTCCGACTGGCCCCAAGTGGGGAAGCCCATCATCGACGCCCTGGAAGAGATCTGCACGTCCCATTCATCGTACCCGCCCGAGCCCGGCGCCTGGAAGCGGAAAGCCGCCGTGGTCCTCTGGTCCAAGATCCTCCTCTCGTCGCCCTCCGTCTCAGCCAACCAGAGATGGAAGGAAGATGTCTTCTTCTCTGCCAGCAACATGATCCCGGAGATTAACCACACGGTCCTCTTTGAGCTCTTCAAGGCTATCAACGCCCCGCGGCTGTTCGCCCAGCTTCTGCTGGTGTTGCCGGAACACGTCTGCCGGAAGGAGCTGGAGACCTTTGTGGGGTACGTGGCCAACGAGACTTCCCCGGCCGACGTCTCATTCTTCTTGGACGTCTGGTGGGAAATCCTGAGGCATCAGGAGGGACAGGAGGACAGGCTGATGCTCCTCTTCCGCTCGGTGTCCCACCAGTATCTCTCGGAGCCTGACGAGGTGGGGCAGCCCCCAAAGAGATTCAAGAGCGACGCCCCTTCTTTGCTAGGTTCCTCCGTGGCCGCTGGCGTCCTCCCGGTCTTGACTGAAGGGTTGAAGCTCATCAAGGAGAACGTCAACCCAGCCAGGATGAAATGCCACGCTCTCGCCAACCTGGCAGACGTGCTGTCCGTCTCGCTCGCGGCGCAGCGTGAGGCAGACTCGCTGCCGGTCCAGGCTTATTTGGAGAAGATTTCCTCCGTGGTAACACTCTGGAGCAGCGACTGCGATGGTCGATACAGCAAGCAGGAACTAAGTGAGCAGGTGAAAGAGGCGGAGAGGAGCATCAGCTTGCTGAATGCTGCAAGGCCGCCGGGCGAAGCATTGCCCGTCGATGTGGGCTTCCTCCGGGCCCTGCTGGAGGAGTGGTCCCCCGCTCTGCAGGAGTTGCTCAACGACCCCCAGCAGATCTGCTACGAGAGCTACCGGCTCCTGGAGGCCCTGGCCTCTCTCAAGAAGAAGCTAGCGGACTGCTCCAAGCAGGAAGACCACAAGAGAGATGCGGCACAGGAGATGTCGGCGCTCGGTGATCTCATCGCAGGCTTCTTGAAGAAAGTGAGCCCTGAGCTGTGGGGCAAGAGCGCCGGTGGTGACCTCCTGCCGTCGGTGGCCATGGCGGTCATCGAGAAAAAGATGGACAGGCACCAAGAAGTGTGCTCCCTTTTCGCTTCGGAGAAAAGCTGGGCGTTCACAGGCGACTGGGTCGCTTGCCTCGTTCGGAACAAAGACCTGTTCCGGGAACCAGAGCTGGTCTCGAAATTGCTGGAGACGTTGGCGTCTGCCGACCCCTCCGGGAAGCAGGAGCAGCAAGCCACGGTGGCGAGGGTCCTGCTGGAGTGCTACATGGACCTCCCCTTGCCCGATAAGAACAAAGTGATTTCGGGCGTTTTGGCTGCTTGGGGCAGGCGGGGCCTCTCTAAGGTGTCTCCGGCTTTCTCGGAGGGGTTCCAGGAGGACCTCAACGTGGCCTTCAACCAGATCATCCAGAGTGCCTCCGGAGAAGGCTTGAAGAAGGCCGTGGCTTCCGTGTCCCGGCTGGTCATCCTCAACCCGGAGGCCACCATCAAGAAAATGAGCAACTTAGCCGTGGCCAATCTGGGAACACACCAGTTCTTGGCAGAGATCCTGTGTTCCTTCCCGGCTCTGAGCTTCCGGGAGACTCTGGACTTGGAGGAAGCGCCCGTCAGCCTGCTGCTGGGGTGCCTGAAAGAAGCCGTCTGGGACCGCCTCTCGTCGCCCAAGGAGAAGGAGCAGTTCCTGGAGTTCGTGGTTTATCTCTTGCAGCCGAGTGCAGCAAGACCTCTCCTCTCTCCGGCAGAGGTGACACAGGCCCTCGTCCTCCCTTTTCTGAAGGCGGGCTCCCCTCACGTCGAGCTGTGCCTGCAGATCCTCAACAAAGTCCTCAAAGTGCCACTGCCCGCCGAGGAGGCTAGCTGGCTCCACAGCTGCCACCCTTTCCCTCTCCTCTTCTGCCTCTGCAAGCTCCTCGACGGCTTTGCCCAGTACTGGCACGAGCCGCAAGACCAGCACTGCCTCTCCTTGGAAGCCAAGGACTTGGTGGCCACCAACCTAGCTCAGCTCTGTGACGCCCTCTTGGCCCAGAAGGACTCCCTGTCGCCTGAGCTGTGGGCGCAGTCGGTGGCTTGGTTGCACAAGAAGGTGGCAGCCTTAGACTGGACCGTCGGCCTCCGCCTGAAGAGCATCTATGGGGAGCACTTCAAGAACGAGGTCCCGGCCACGCTTTTTGAGGTCTGCAAGCTCCCGGAGGGCGAGTGGACCTCCTGTCCGCTCCCAAATTACGGCGCGGGCAGCGGCCTGCTGGCCTGGATGGAGTGTTGCTGTGTCTCTGCCAACTTGCGGGAGGAGATGCTGGCGCTGCTCACCGTCAATGTGGACAACCCCGAGGAGGTCAACCTCTTCAGCAAAGGCTTCCTGGTGGCCCTGGTCCAGGTCTTCCCCTGGTGCAGCCACAGCGAGTGGCGGAGGCTGGTTGGCGTGGTTCAGAGCCTTCTAGACCAAGAAGTGCTGTACGTGCCGTATTCACTGGAGTACGTCCAGTTCCTGCCCTTGCTGAACTTCCGCCCGTTTGCCTACCACCTCCAGTTCTCAGTTCTTCTCCTGAGGGCCTTCCAGTTCCTCTGCGGCGCCAGCGGCTCCACCTGGCTGCCGGCAGAGGCGTGGAGGCATGTGGCCCGGCTGTACTGCCTCGCCGTGTCTGATCTGCTGGGTTCGGTCAAGGGCATTGCCCGGAATCAGTGGCAGCCGGCCCAGGAGAAGAGCAACGTGACGCGAGAGCTGTCCTTCGTCTACGTCCAGATCTTCTGCCACGCCCTCCACGTGGCCGCCATGCTGCCGGACGACGGCACGGGCGAGCCCCTCCTCCTCCTCTCCCTGGAGATCCTCTCGCAGTACGAAATGCTCTACGACGCCGACGAGGCTCTCGGCAGCGCCCTGAGGAAGGCCAACGAGAGGCACTTCCTGGAGTCCATCGCGGAGAACGTCACCAACAAGGAGCTGCGAACAATGCTCCTACAGAAGCTCCGCAAGCTGTGAAGCCGGCCGCGGTTCGAGAATGGTGAAGCAGGTTGCGCGGTCCGTACGGAGTTGAAGGTGCCTTCTGAACCTCAGGACCCTGGTTCGTTCTGCAGGCGTCTCTCCCCAAAGGAGCAGGGTGGGAGATTTGGAACCTCTATAATAAACCTTTTTATCACTTTGATGGTTTTCGCAACCGGCTAATCGGTATTTATTTGTGGGAATAGTTGTGTGCTGCCATATACATAAATATACATATCCAAGTGGTTTACAGCAAGGAAAACGTAAAACATGTATTGTAAAAGCACAAAAAGCTTAAAAACGAGCAGCAGCAAACTACTGTGGAAGGATGCACTCTTAATTACCTCCATAGTCCTAGTAGAATTAGAAAAAATTTTCAGCAGGTGCTTAAAAGTTGGCAGAGAAGGTACCTGCTGAGTCTCCAGTGGCAGAGAGTTCCACAGGACTAGGCCCATGGCACTGAAAGCTGCCGTTGTCAAATGAGACTCGCCGACTTGGGGGAATGACCCACAACACTCCTTCAGATGACCTCTGTGGTCGAGATGAGATACAGTGGTGCCTCGCAAGACGAAATTAATCCGTTCCGTGAGGCTCTTCGTATAGCGGTTTTTTCGTCTTGCGAAGCAAGCCCATTGACAGCTTAGCGGATTAGCACTATAAGCGGTTTAGCGGCTTTTAGCAGATCAGCTGATAAGCGGCTTAGCGGCTTAGGAAAAGGGGGGAAAAAGGGGAAAAAACCCGCAGGAACTCGCAAGACATTTCGTCTTGCGAAGCAAGCCCATAGGGAAATTCGTTTTGCGAAGCGCCTCCAAAACAGAAAACCCTTTCGTCTAGCGGGTTTTCCGTCTTGCGAGGCGTTCGTCTTGCGGGGCACCACTGTATAAGCATTTTGGCGATCCCTGTTTGTTGCTATTTTGTGGTTATTGGAGTGTATCTCGTACTAAATTAAACTCAGATTCCTGAAGCTGAAGCACTTAAGCTAGTCACATCCTTTAATTTCAGTGGGTTTACTCAGAGTAGGACGAATGTTGGATGCAGCTTGTCGCTACCAATTCATTTATCAATCGCCTTTTACATAGGTCTCAAGGTGATTTTATAGACTTAACACCGAAAGAGTTTTAAAATCTCTGGCTAGTATGCAACATTAACCATGTGCAGAGCAAACCCGCTGAAATTAATGGACGTGGCTTGACTTGGGCCCATTAATTTATCTGTTCTGTAACTCACTGCAAACCCTGCTGAGAGTTTTTGCGGAGTCAGCTACTATTTCTGGGGCTTGGAGGAGAAACCTTCTGGCAGAATGCAGTCACCTGTTGGTGGTCCCTCCTGTAATAGCAAAATAATGATTATCCTAAAATGGTTAGGCACCCAATATTCCCCTCATTTAACGGCTAAAGCCTCTGCAAGAAGCACGAAGGGTTTCACTGGATGAGTTGTCCAGGCTTTCTTTGCAAAAGTTGAGGGAGCGCTGAACCCAAAGCATTTTTTGACCAAAGTGGTCAAAAAGAAAATGCCAATCGGTGGCACCTGGACACTAAATTTGAAGAGTTCCTTGTATTTGCACTCTTTTAGTTGGGCCGGATCTTTAAGGCTTGTCTTTCACCTCCCTAGCTCTGCTTTGAGGTTTTTAATCACTTGTCCGTTACACTTGATTTTAGTGTTTTACTAAATCCTTAACCAGCAGAGCTTCATGGTTCAAAAGGTAGGCCTTAGTTTGCCTCCCCATGGTCAAGATCCAATGATCCCCAAGCGTGCATCTCCAGGTTGTGGAGACATAAGGCACCATCCTGGCCCCCAGGTATATTCACTCAGTCACAAAATGCACCTGGATTATTTCAAGCCCTGAACAAGAGTCAACAATTCAAATTTCTCAACAGGTTATCTTTTATTTGTCTGCTTTCAAATATATATATATACCAGGCCTGTAGTCTTGCAGGAGAAAACAGTGAATCCAGTGACATAAAACCATTTAATATGGAGTCTCTCTCTTTTTCCTTCCTCACCCATTTTGGCAGGGTTGTGTCACAGTGAGAGGAGACTTTTCCTCAAGAGTCGCTTGAAGCTGTCCCTCAGAGTAGTGTGTAAACGCTGCAAGTGGTTATCATGTTTTGGGCAGCTCCTAGGCACTTGTTTGTGATCTTTTGGAGAACCCAAAACCCGTAGAATCCTCTGGTTATGAGGGACACAGTGAATACTTATTTACAGTACATTCCTTTCTGGTTTTGCAATATATCGTTGAAGGTTCCCAGGGAGGGAAATATGCTTGTCAGCCTCCCTGCTGCCGATTCCACCGGGCGACTTCAAAAGACATTTTAAAGATGTTTGGCACGTCTAACCACGTCTCGTAGCATCGTTTGAAAGTCAAAAGACAGTATTTAAATGTTGTAGAACAGGGATGGAGTTTGCTGTTCTCTCAACCTCTCTTATATCCCTGGCGTATGATCTTCCTTTCAAATAAAAACAACATTCAGGCATATTGGAGCAGATATTGTAAACCAGCGAGTTGGCTGAGGGGAAAGAAAAATATCTCCTGGGATTTGTGCAATTTCAGAGACATTTGAGGGCTGTTCCCCGTCCTGTTGTACACAAGGCACCTTATTGGTCTCAAGGAAAATAATATTAATAAAGGAAAGTCTGGGACATATAGGCATGGTCAGAGCTTTTGGCCTGGGTGGGCCACATGGGGGCTGTGGTCAGACAATAGTTCCCATCATCCCTGAAAAGGACTGTGGGAAGAGATTTGAGGTTTCTGAGTGACTCCGCAGCGAGGGAAAGCGACAGCATTTGGGGCGAGGGTTTAGTTTAGGAAGTTAAAAAAGGAGGGTTATATGAGGTAGAGGAGAAGATAACCTCCCCATCTTCTGTTCTCCACAATGCAGAGTGTGGAGAACAGTAGATATGAGGAAGAAAACCTCCCAAATACACTGTACCTCGGTTTTTGAGCATCCAGGAAGCCGAACGTTGCGGTTTTCGCCAAAAACCCGGAAGTAATTGCTTCCGTTTTCAAATGCTTTTTGGAAATCAAATGGCTTCCGGTGAGCGCCCCCCCCCCCATTTTCTCCATTGATGTTGCAGACCGCCCTTTGCGCCTCGGTTGTCAAACATTTCGGAAGTCGAACGGTCTTCTGGAATGGATTATGTCGACAACCGAGGTAAACCACTGTACTAGAATCCAGTGGGGACATCTAATGAAGTTGAGAGCTAGAAAACAGTGGAAAGAACTTCGCTCTGTTCCGCTACGGAATTCGCTCCTGTAAGTTGTCGTGAGGGCGGCCATCTTGGTTGTTTTTAAAAGGGGATGAGGCACAGTTGTGGAGGATAAGGCTTATCGCTGGCGGCAAGGCAGGCTGGCTGTGGTGTCCCAACACTGTCGGAGGCAGTAAAAAGCCACTTCTGATGAAGTGAAAGGTGCTTCTGAAGTTTGGGAACCTCTGGAGAGCACCACAACCTCAGAGGAGACGCTGGTTTGTTAAGAAGAAGAAGAGGAGGAGGAGGAGTTTGGATTTGATATCCCGCCTTTCACTCCCTTTAGGAGTCTCAAAGCGGCTAACATTCTCCTTTCCCTTCCTCCCCCACAACAAACACTCTGTGAGGTGAGTGGGGCTGAGAGACTTCAGAGAAGTGTGACTGGCCCAAGGTCACCCAGCAGCTGCATGTGGAGGAGCGGGGAAGCGAACCCGGTTCACCAGATTACGAGTCCACTGCTCTTAACCACTACACCACACTGGCTTAAGGAGATGTTATAGCTGCATCAATCCGAAGGCTGCTCCAACGTGGTACTTGCAAAGGCATTCCGGAAAGATCAGACATAAACAAGGAGGTAGAAAAAAGGCCAGCTACTTCTTGGCCAAGCTGTGCCAGGGTCTAGAGACGCCCCCCCCCCCCAGCTTGACCAGAAAGAAAATAGGCACAAAAAGTGATGGGGGGGGGGAGGAACACCCCTGTAGGAAAATAGATTGCACCAGTGATGGGGGAACCAAATGCTGCTGGACTCCAACTCCCAGAAGCCAGCGTGGTCAATGGCCAGGGGAATGATGGGAGTTGTAGTCCAGCCCCATCTGGCAGGCCACGGCTTTTCATAGACTTGTCGAGCTGGAAGGGACAACAAGGGTAATCTAGTCGAACCCCGTGCAATGCAGGATTTCTTTTGCCCAAGGTGCGGCAGGGCTTGAACCCCCGACTCTGAGATTAAGAGTCTCATGCTCTACCAGCCGAACTACCCCTCGGTTGGACCCAAGCTCCACCTGCGGCAGACTTCTTGTGTTCCAAACAGAGGGCCACCGTCAACGTGGAGCCAGGTGCGAATTGCGTGGGGAAGCTTTACTCCTGTGTGGCGCTGGCACTGCTGGTGCAGAGATTTTAGGCCGGCCCCTGCAGGGTCTCGACAAAAATACTCATCTTACAGGCAGGACAAAGAAACACCAACACATTTGATTTGGCCCAGAGACCAGGTCACGAGAGGGGGCGATCCCCGCACCAACCTCCCACTGCCTGGTCATCCCCCCCCCCAAAATATGATGACCAGGCTGCCCAATGCCCCATTTTCTTCCCCAGCATAGAATCCATACCCTCCTCATTTTTACAGCTCGGGGAGTGGGTGAAAAGACAGCTTGATTTTGCCAAACCGGCACTTGGGTCCCAAGCCCACGATTCGAATCTTGGGGCGAAAGTACTCTGGGTTATCTGCCCCCCCGCCTTCTTCACTTCAGCAGTATAAGGGGGGGGTCATTTTCTTGCTCCTATTCAGAGCATGACTTGAGAAGCAATAAACCCTCGATTTCACCAAAGCCACCGAGAAACCTACAGCCGGCGTACCCAGTGCCCCCTTTCTGCCCACCCTTTTGTCCCAAGAGAGGCCAGATCCTGGCACGCTGCCCCCATCCTGCAAACTGGAAGCAGCTTCCAGCAGTCCCGGCCCATTTTGAGCACCTTGGCGGGTGAGAACGTGAGAACGGGGTGCTGGGCGAGGTGTGTGGGTGGCCGGATCCAGCAGCAATCTTCTGGCAGTAGACTCCTCAGAACAGAACAGAGCAAAAAGCAACCCGGCCTTGCTGGCACCGTATGGCAACCGGATTTCACCCAGGGGCCACCTGCAGAGGTCGTTTGCCTGTCACTCCTGGGCAAAGCCCCCGGCGTCCCGACTGAGAGGTCTCTCCCCAGAGGCTGGCGCAGAAAGTCGGGGCGGGCTGGACCCAGCCGACAGGGAGCAGGTCTCAGGCCGCCATTATCGGGCTCGGTCCGGGGCCGGCGGGGCTCTGTACAGCCGCAGGGCCTTGCGGCAGATGAGGGCGAACCAGTAGAGCTGAGGGGCGATGAGCAGGGCATTGGCCACGTTGCAGTGGAGGGGAATGTGGAAAGGGACTTTGTAGATGGGGAGGCCCGTCTGGCGGCCGTAGGCCCAGTACATGAAGGGGAACAGGACAATGCGGCACAGGAAGAAGGTCACCAGGACGAGGACGCCGTTGACTTTGTGCAAGGCCGAATCCTGCATTTTCAGCTGGGGAAGAGAAAGCGGGAGGTGAAAACAGTTATATACAGCTATCTAAACAACAACAACAACAACCAGAAAACCCTAGAGCTGTGGAAACTATTACAGTGGTACCTCAGGTTACAGACGCTTCAGGTTACAGACTCCGCTAACCCAGAAATAATACATCAGGTTAAGAACTTTGCTTCAGGATGAGAACAGAAATCGTGCTCCAGCAGCGGGAGGCCCCATTAGCTAAAGCAGTACCTCAGTTTAAGAACAGTTTCAGGTTAAGAACAGACCTCTGGAACGAATAAGTACTTAACCCAAGGTACCACTGTATTTAAACAACAACAACAACCAGAATACCCTAGAGCTGTGGAAATTATTATAGTGGTACCTTGGGTTACAGATGCTTCAGGTTACAGACGCTTCAGGTTACAGACTCTGCTAACCCAGAAATAGGTTAAGAACTTTGCTTCAGGATGAGAACAGAAATTGTGCTCCGGCGGTGCAGCGGCAGCGAGAGGCCCCATTAGCTAAAGTTAGGTTAAGAACAGTTTCAGGTTAAGAACAGACCTCCAGAACAAATTAAGTTCTTAACCCGAGGTACCACTGTATTAATAATCCTCATCTGACTGGGTCGCCCCAGCCACTCTGGGTGGCTTCCAACAAATTATAAAACCACACACCATATTTCCAGCAACATCCTCCTCATTTGTGTAGGACAACTCAGTTCACCATTTGCAATATGTTAGTGCATTTAGCATCTCTCTCGGGGGGGGGGGTGCCTGTTGCTTCTCTGCATGATTGCACTGCTTTTGTTTTTCATTTAAAAAAAACAACCAGTGACTTGTGGAGAAATGAAGGCAGGTGCTTGCGATGGCAGGAAATTGTGTCTTTTGCCATCAGAAACACAACTGCCCTGAGCCTCAGAGCAAAGCACATCTCTGCTTTTAACCAGGGAGTAGAAGAAACGGGTATCGGACCCCGAGTGTCTGAGAAAGCCTGGGGTTGCGGTTTTACCTGCAACAGGATCTTGCCCAACGATACAAAGGGGGTGCTCAGCTCAGCCGTGTAGATGCAGCCGACGAAGAAGTCTCCCAGCTCACCCCTGAAGTGCTGTGGACGAAAGCAGGGGAGAGAATTTGAGGGATTTGTGTGTCTGTGTGTGCAAGCGGCTTGCAACCCAGCAGCCCTAAGTGAGGAGCAGTAGGGAATGCTTTTCAGTCTGAGGGCCAAATTCCCTTCCGGGCAGCCTTCCGGGGCCTGCATGGACACCTCTGAAGATATCACAGCCATATTTTGCATCACACTTCCTGAAATCAAGGAACAGGCTTTTGCTATTCCTGGGATGCTGTTTCAAACAGAATTTTGCACGATGGTTCCTGAATCAAGGAGCCCTTCTATGCTTGGATATAATCCAACTAGAGGCTCCTCATGAGGCCAGAGGAACATCCCCCGGCTGTGAGACGTGAAGGCCGCTCCCTGCAAGGCCCTTTCCACCTGGCCTACTATGTTAAATATGCACAGTGGTACGTCGGGTTACAGACGCTTCAGGTTACAGACTCCGCTAACCCAGAAATAGTACCTCGGATTAATAACTTTGCTTCAGGATGAGAACAGAAATCGTGCTCCGGTGGCGCGGCAGCAGCAGGAGGCCCCATTAGCTAAAGTGGTGCTTCAGGTTAAGAACAGTTTCAGGTTAAGAACGGACCTCCGGAACGAATTAAGTACTTAACCTGAGGTACCACTGTATTCTGTAGTTGACCTCCTTTGTAATGTTTTATTTTGAAATCTTTAAGATATTTTAGTTTTCTTTTATGTTGCTTTGACTGTATACTCTACACAGTGGTACCTCTGTTTATGAACGTTTTGGGTTTCGAGCTCTGCTATCCCGGAAGTAGCTGCTCCTGGTTGCGAACTTTGCCCTGGGATGCGAGTGGGAATCATGCGCCGGAGGCATGCATGCGCAGCAGGAAGCGTGCCTCAGGATAAGAACGGTTTCTGGTTACGAACGGACCTCTGGAAGGGATTCAGTTCGTAACCAGAAGTACCACTGTATTTGACTTTCTTCAGATAGTATTATTTATGTTTTATTGATTTAATGTGCTGTGCTGGCCACATGACCCGGAAAAACTGTCTGTGGACAAGCGTCGGCTCCCTCAGCCAGTAAACCGAGATGAGCGCCGCAACCTCAGAGTCGTTTGCGACTGGTCTTAACTGTCAGGTGTCCTTTACTTTTTTTAAACCGCTCTGAGATTTTTCTTAAAAATACAAAAAGCGATACAGAAATTTAAAAAATAATTGGGCACCATTGCAAATCAAGGTGGCAGGCTGGACCTTTCAAAACGGCACTGATTTTATCCAAATTTTGCAAGTGGGCCCAAGATCAAGGAACAGGCTTTCGGCTGCCTTTGGATACCACTGGTCGCCATTTTGAATAAAGATGGCCGGCCAAACCTTTCAGTTTTGTATCATAGATACAAGGCTGCTAGTTAATCATGGCGATTACAGACACTTTCCGGGAAGTTTCCACGCTTGTGCCTGCGCAGGTTGGCATCTCCCAGCAAGCATGGCAGAGCGCCCACAGGTATGTTTCCGAGCACAATTCAAAGTGTTGGTGCTGACCTTTAAAGCCTTAAACGGCCTCGGTCCAGTAGACCTGAAGGAGCGTCTCCACCCCCATCGTTCTGCCCGGACACTGAGGTCCAGCTCTGAGGGCCTTCTGGCGGTTCCCTCCCTGCGAGAAGCCAAGTTACAGGGAACCAGGCAGAGGGCCTTCTTGGTAGTGGCGCCCGCTCTGTGGAACGCCCTCCCACCAGATGTCAAAGAGAACAACAACTACCAAACTTTTAGAAGACATCTAAAGGCAGCCCTGTTTAGGGAAGTTTTTAATGTTTAATAGATTATTGTATTTTAGCGTTTTGTTGGAAGCTGCCCAGAGTGGCTGGGGAAACCCAGCCAGATGGGTGGGGTATAAATAATAAATTATTATTATTATTATTATTATTATTATTAACACCCAGAACGCGCCAAATTCCTTAAGAAAACGGAAGTGCTCTCACCGTAGCCACTGGCGTGAGGACGATGAGGATGAAAAGGTGGTGTGTGACCATCAGCCTTTCTCTCCTCAGGAAGCTGTTGACGCTGGCCAGAGAATACTTCGGGTGCGCCTCCCCTTTCTCCTCGCCCTTGTGCCAGTGGCAGAGGTACATGACGTAGATGTCGTAGGCCATGTAGGAGACCACAACCCACATGTACTCACGTGCAATCCAGTGCCTGTTTGGGGAGGAGAAGGAAGAGTGGTGGGTTAAGGGTGGGCATTTGAGGGCACATGGACCCAGGGCCAAGGACCTGGAAATCCCTAATTTCACATGCCTCGTTTCGAATTTCAAACGTGTGTTCCAAGAATAATAACACTGGTCAACAACAAATTTGTTGTCTGCGTTTTTTCAGTTGATTTAGGACGAATCTGATGCGCTGAATCCAAAAATCACATTGGTTTTGCTCAATCTGGTCAAGTTTTTGAGCTATGGCCACATGCCTTTTTTTTTACTTTTTTCACATGTACGCTTGTGTGGAGCATTTTAGAAGAAGTTGGTGGGGGTAAAATGCCATGTCGAATAATTGTTTTGATTGGAAATGATTATTTTAATGAGAAGAAGTATTCAGGTCCGATAGTTCTGGGTGATTATGTTAAAAAGGGATCAGTTTGAAGTCATAAAACCTCGAAATCTTCCATAAATTGGTGTGGCAAAGCATAAAGTTGCTTACCATGCTTATTTTGGTATTAAACTTGGTGACCAGGATAAAGCTTGGGCGCCACACATGGTGTGCAAGGCATGCACCGAGACTCTACATGGGTGGACCAATGGCAAGAGGAGTCTGAACTTTGGAATTCCCATGGTTCAGAGGGAGCCGACAAACCATGTCACTGGCTGCTACTTCTGCGCTGTTGATGTGACTGGGATCAACAGAAAGAACCAGAGCAGCCTCAAGTATCCTGATCTTCAATCAGCACGTCGTCCTGTAGCTCATTGTGATGAAATTCCAGTGCCTATCTTCGGGGAACTTCCTGACATTAGTGACGAAAATGCCTCCAGTGTTGAGGGACATGAAGAAGAAGTGGTTCTTGAAGATGATGCTCCACATCCATTTTCCCAAAAGGAGTTGAATGATCTAGTTCGCGACCTCAGCTTGTCAAAGGACTCTGCCGAGCTGTTGGCATCCAGATTGAAGGAAAAAACCCTCCTCTCTGACAGTGCTCGCATCAGCTTCTTCCGCAACAGGCATCAAGAGTACCTCTGTTTTTTCTCGGAAGAGGACTTGGTGTACTGTGCAGATATTGCACAGCTTCTGCTCAAGCTTGGAGTGCCACAGTACGAACCCAAAGATTGGAGACTGTTCAATGATAGCAGCAAGCGATCACTGAAATGTGTTCTGCTACACAACGGCAACCAGTTTGCCTCTATACCCTTGGCTCACTCGACTACACTGAAGGAGAACTATGAAGTGGTAAAGTATGTGCTGGAGAAAATTGATTATGATCAGCATAAGTGGTTTATTTGTGTTGACCTGAAGATGGTGAACTTTTTGTTGGGACAATAGTCTGGCTTCACCAAGTACCCATGTTTTCTGTGCATGTGGGATAGTAGGGACCGTGCTCAGCATTACACGAAGGAGGACTGGCCTGTGCGGGAGGAATTAGTGCCTTGCAAAGAAAGGAACATCATCAACGACCCTCTAGTGGACAGAGACAGAATACTCTTCCCACCGCTGCACATCAAGCTCCGCTTAATCAAGCAGTTCACCAAGGCTCTGGACAAGGATGGTGACTGCTTCACTTACTTGTGCCAGGCTTTTCCAGGATTGACCATGGAGAAGTTGAAAGCTGGCATCTTTGACAGTCCTCAGATCCGTCAGCTCATCAGAGATCCAGAGTTCGGAAACTCAATGAACGAAGTGGAATTGAAAGCGTGGAAGGCATTTGTTCTGGTAGTGAAGAACTTTCTTGGCAACAATAAGGCCAGAAACTATGCAGAACTTGTCAGCAACATGCTGACTGCTTTCAGAAACCTGGGCTGCAACATGAGCGTCAAGATGCACTACCTATTTTCATATATGGACCGGTTTCCTGAGAACCTGGGTTCAATGAGTGACGAGCAGGGGGAGAGATTCCATCAGGACATGAAAGAGATGGAGACCAGGTATCAGGGTCGCTGGGACGCAGTCATGATGGCTGACTACTGTTGGACTCTGAAGAGAGACCTCCCTGCCGCTGAGCAGTCCAGGAGTTCCAAGAAACGGAAGTTCAAGCCCTGAAGTTTGAAAAATGGTGAAGCAACATGCAATTTACGTGTACTTACCTTTATCAATGCCCACCATTCAGTTTACAGTAATCAATGTTTCTATCAGGTAATCAATATATGTTGTTGGAAAAACATTTTTTTCTCTTAAAAACATATTTAGGATGATATGTGTTGACAAAAATCAGCTGATAATGCCACAGAAATGTAATCGATTTTGTCACAAGATCTGATTTTTTTCAAATCAACATAGCACAAAAACCTGACCTGATGGAGAGAAACGGATGCCATTTCCTGATTCAGCAGTGCAAAAATACCCTAAACCAATTGTAGAAATCTAGACAACATTCTAAAAGTAAAAAATTGTTGCCCGGTGTAATAATAGGTTTAAACTTCAGGTTGTGCCAATGCTAGTCCTGTGCGCAGCAGACCCATTGAAGTTACCCGGGTTCCTTGTTCTCAATACTTCTACTCTGAGTAGGACTCAGTCAGATACCACGGGTTGAAGTTTTAAATTCAACATTTGGCAAAAGCTCCCCCCCCCCCCGCCAATGTTTCCATTCCAGCTAGCTGTTGTAATAACTAAATTTTAAGAATTGATTCGTGAGTTTGCTTTCATCCCTCTTCCCTCCCCATCCCTTTTCCCTTTTGTGTCGTGTCTAAGATTGCAAGGCTGCAGAGGCAGGTGCTGTCTTGGGGGTGGGGGTGGGCATTGTTCTTGCATTCAGACTGCCTCCACACAAGGAAGCACTGTGTGGTATCCCGGTTAATATCCACTAAAAGGGCTCACCTCCCTCCACGAAGCTGTTTTTTATTTTAAACGGTGGAATCTGCAGCTTCAGGTCTTCAAGGGCGGAGAGAGGTACTTTTTTGTTTTGGTGCCTTGATGCAATTCGTTCTGCAAAGCTTCCCTTGCAGTTAATTATGCAATGCCTGCCTTGTCAAAATTGCCTGTTGCAAAAGTGGTGACATTTCCCCCTATTTTTCTGGGACAGAGCTTTGCACAACTCAGGATGAGTTCAGCCAACACAATACGCAACCCCTTTAGAAAATAATTCATATCCAACCGTCTCTCCGGCAAAAGAGAAGCATTCCTAGTCCTTGTGATTTTTATTTTTTATTTTAAAGCGCCAGAGTGCCATTGGTGCACACGGTGCACATGGAATTTAACGTTGAGCAACTGAGTGCAGGTCTCTACTCCCAGAAGTTTGCAATAGATATTTCCAAGAAGGGAGGAGATAATGAAAGGAAATATGGAGACAATATGAGCCAGTGGAGATCTGTTAATTTGGGTGGGTGGGGGAGAACAGAGTGAAGGTTTGGGGGAGGGGGCAGATCTGTGACCCTCGTTGGACTCCAACTCCCATCATCACTGACAACCGGCTGTGTGAGATGCTGTGGCTGTTGTTGTCTGGAGCGAGCCAGCTGTAAATCACACTGAGCAAGTTGGAGTTAACTCTTTATTAGCAAAACCACAATCTGCACAAGAGTGTCAAGCTTAATAAACACAGCAACTCATTTCTGGTAGGTCCTGCCACCATGAAGTTATTTAGGAAAGTTTTTAATATTTAATGCTGTATTGTTTTTAACACTCGATTGGGAGCCACCCAGAGTGGAAACTCAGCCAGATGGGCGGGGTATAAATAAATTATTATTATTATTATTATTATTATTATTATTATTATTATTATTGCAGATTGAGGGTCCCTACCTCCCCACAGCCATCTAAGTCCCTTCCTCTCCAGGGTTTTTTCCAAGCAATCGTGACTGGGAGGCTGGGAGTGGTGACTGGGAGACCATATAACACCGGATCTTCATTGGCTCCCAGTACGTTTCCAAGCACAATTCAAAGTGTTGGTGCTGACCTTGAAAGCCCTAAACGGCCCAGTAGACCTGAAGGAGCGTCTCCACCCCTGTCGTTCAGCCTGGACACTGAGGTCCAGCGCCAAGGGCCTTCTGGCAGTTCCCTCCCTGTGAGAAGCCAAGTTACAGGGAACCAGGCAGAGGGCCTTCTTGGTGGTGGCACCCACCCTGTGGAACGCCCTTCCCACTTTTAGAAGACATCTGAAGGCAGCCCTGTTGTTGGGAGCTGTGCAGAGTGGCTGGGGAAACCCAGCCAGATTGGAAGGATAGAAATAATAAATTATTATTATTATTATTATTATTATTATTATCATCATCATCATCATCATCATCATTATTCGGAGACTGCACCTATGTGTCCCCAATCTCTCCTCTGCCCTTTTCATGCCTCTTCTGGTTCTGGGAGCTAAGTGTGGAGGGGAGCTTGTTGCAGAAAGAGGGCGAGACTCCCATGACTCTTCACCAGCCATCTCTGTCTCTTAGCCTCCTGCATCACTCCCCTGCTTTAGCTTTTGCCTCTGTTTCTGCACTACTCTCTGCCACAGACTCTACCAGCTCACTAAGGTCTATTACCTCTTCAGCTTCCAACCCTTCCTCTTCCTAGGCTTCTCTCTCTGATCACTCATCACTGTCACACCACCAACCTCCAGGCTCTGAGCCTTCTTCCCTTAGTGCAGGCATCCCCAAACTCCGGCCCTCCAGATGTTTTGGGACTACAATTCCCATCATCCCTGACCACTGGTCCTGTTAGCTAGGGATGGTGGGAGTTGTAGTCCCAAAACATCTGGAGGACCGAGTTTGGGGATGCCTGCCTTAGTGGTTCCCATAGCTGGTCCCTCCCATCATTCCTCTGCTTCCAGCCAGTCCAGGGCAGTTATCTACACTGAACCCCTGCCTGAAACCCTGGAGAGCTGCTACCAGCCAGAGTAGGCCGTATTGATCTAGATGGACAGCTTCCTATGAGGAGCAGTGCCAGCCTCCAAGTGCTTCCTGCAACTCAGGGGCATCTGAGTCAGAGAACCTGCACTCCAGGACTGGATCCGGGTCTCAGCAACAAAGGAAGCTGCCTTTGTAGAGTCAGACCACGGGATCCATCGGACTTAGTATTGTCTGCACTGGCTGGCAGCAGCTGCCCAGGATTTCAGGCAGGCAGTCTCAACCTGTCCTACCTGGCAATGGAAGTTGAACCCGGGTCCTTCTGCATGCAGAGCAAATTCTCTCTGCCACTAAACTAGGGCCCTCTCCCCATCACAAACACACCCTAATTCCAATCTGGATGCGGGTTGGACTAGATGATCCCTGGGACCCCATCCATGGTATGATTCCGTGAAATACGTCAAACCCAGCAGCAAGGGCTGCCTGATCTCAAGACCACACACCTTTATTCGGAAGCATGCCTCTCTGCGATTTGTTCAGGAGGACGAGGCCTGCAGTCCAAGCATCCTTATCTCTGGCAGGTGAAAGTCCTCTGATAAGGGCTGATGAAAATCTGCACACCTGGCTTCAGTTTACAAGCCTCTCTTTAATTACCTGTCGTGCACGACGTCCTCGCAGCTGAAGATGACAATGATCCCGGAAAGAGTGGCCATCATGGCCTGGACAGACGACACCAGCCTAGGGAGAAAACAATGGTCAACAAGGGAAATGTTTGTACAGTGGTACCTTAGGTTACAGACACTTCAGGTTACAGACTCTGCTAACCCAGAAATAGTACCTCGGGTTAAGAACTTTGCTTCAGGATGACAACAGAAATCGCGCAGCAGCAACGGGAGGCCCCATTAGCTAAAGTGGTACCTCAGGTTAAGAACAGTTTCAGGTTAAGAACGGACTTTCAGAATGAATTACGTTCTTAACCCGAGGTACCACTGTAAAATGTACTTGTGTGGGACACTCTCTCAGTGATTCCTTGACTTGTCTCATACTCTAAAGCAGACTATCAGTACAGTGGTACCTCGGGTTACATACGCTTCAGGTTACCTACACTTCAGGTTACAGACTCCGCTAACCCAGAAATAGTGCTTCGGGTTAAGAACTTTGCTTCGGGATGAGAACAGAAATTGTGCGGCTACAGCAGGAGGCCCCATTAGCTAAAGTGGTGCTTCAGGTTAAGAACAGTTTCAGGTTAAGAACGGACCTCCGGAATGAATTAGGTACTTAACCCGAGGTACCACTGTACACGGTAGCTGGACTCCCCTCATTCTCCTGACCATGGACTTGGCCAGCAGGGGCTGATGGGAATTGGAGTCTAACAGCATCCGGACGGCTGGCTGCAGGTTCCCCGGAGCTAGACCTGCAGGATCCTAGAACTTAGGGGGTGCCTAAAATGAGGGTGAAGAAAGTGGACACAGAGATGTTTTTGTGACCCATTTCTACAATTCCAGGATTCTGCGACTTCCTGATTGGCAGCTTATCATTTGAACTTTGGGGTGGGGCGGGGAAAAGGCTCAGTCTTGCCACAAAGAGGTTCAAACTGAAATTGGCACGGTCACCACGTCCCGAGAGACAAAGTAAATACCCTTGAGTCAATAAACAGTGGTTTCCCTTTCTCGTATTTATACATTGGTTCTCCGGCAGGGTCTGTCGTTGGTTGAGCTTGGCCTTCCGTTGAGTCATCAGTTTGCGTCTCAGTCCTGCTGGGAGACTTGTGAGCCGAGAGGAGAAGAGATATAATGGCCAACTTCCAGGGTATTTTGAATGGTGGGGGGCTTTTACTAGTGGGCCACGGGGCATCTGTCTTCCCCAAATACCTCCAAGGATTTCCTGGACATTGAAATGTTAAAAAAGGGAAGTGTTGGGTGCGAATTAGCAGGGGGCGAGAAATGTGCAGAAAGGGTGAAAATCACGAATTGTCTATTATCCAAGGGTGATTCATTGGGGCAAGTGGGGGGGCATTCTCCCCACCAGAAGAAGGCAAAAGGAGCAAAAATGTATCATACTCATGATAATAAATGGTGGAAATTGTAAGGAAAAAGAAGGAACCTTTTACCACATGTGGTGGACGTGCCCCAAGGTAAAAGACTTCTGGGAAAGGATTTATAATGAACTGAAAAAAGTGTTGAAATCAGAAGCCTTTTGACTTGGTATAGTGGGGTGGGGGGCGTGAAATCCCCCCAAAAGGATGTTACTTTTTTTCTGTATGCCACAACAGCTGTGAGAATATTACTAGCGAAGAATTGGAAGAAACAAGATGTACCAACTATCGAAGAACGGCAGATGAAGATGATGGACTATATGGAACTTGCCGAACTGACCGGGAGACTCCGAGACCAGAGAGAAGAGACAGTGGAAGAAGATTGGAAGAAGTTTAAAGAATATTTGAAAAAATATGTGAATATTTAAATCTTAGAATACCTCTGGAAGTGGATATAGGCTGTAGGGTTAAAAGTAGAAGATAGTGTATTTTAAAATAGTATTATTTGTAAGGGATAATATGTGAAGATTTTTATGGTAAAAGTAAGTGTGATTTTAAAAATAGCTAGAAATTATGATATATGTAAACTGCTAAAGATGAAGTAAAATGAAAATCAGATAGAATGTTAGAAGGATGTTGGAATGAAGCTATGTGGTTTTAGCAGAAATGTTATAAAGGATTAAGTAAAAATGGATTGGTAATTAGTGAAAGAGGAGAATGTAAAATAGTATATCAAGATGAATTTTTAGGATAAAAACAAAGATGGAAAGGATTTGCTGAAATATCTAATTGAACTAGAATACAAAAAAGGGAGGTGTGAGGAGGTCAAGGAAATAAGCAAAGGAAAGAAAGTTATGTAAAGGTTGGATTTGTGTGTTGTTGGTTTTTTTCTTTTTGTTTTGTTTTTTTGTTTTTGTGCTTTGTTTGCTTAACTTTTTCTATTTTTCTTTCTGTAACCTTTAAAACTTTAATAAAATCTATTATAAAAAAATAAAATGAAATGAAAATCAGATAGAGGGGACTTGGGGAAGCTCACTTAACAATGTTTAGAAAAAATACGGATAAGACAAGAATTTGTTTGTTTTTCTGTTTCTGTTCTTTAGTTGTTGTTGTTTAGTCGTTTAGTCGTGTCCGCCTCTTCGTGACCCCCTGGACCAGAGCACGCCAGGCACTCCTGTCTTCCACTGCCTCCCGCAGTTTGGTCAAACTCATGCTGGTCGCTTTGAGAACACTGTCCAACCTTCTCGTCCTCTGTCGTCCCCTTCTCCTTGTGCCCTCCATCTTTCCCAACATCAGGGTTTGTTTTTTTTACAGGGAGTCTTCTCTTCTCATGAGGTGGCCAAAGTACTGGAGCCTCAGCTTCAGGATCTGTCCTTCCAGTGAGCTCTCAGGGCTGATTTCCTGAAGAATGGAGAGGTTTGATCTTCTTGCAGTCCATGGGACTCTCAAGAGTCTCCTCCAGCACCAGAATTCAAAAGCATCAATTCTTTGGCAGTCAGCCTTCTTGATGGTCCAGCTCTCACTTCCATACATCACTACTGGGAAAACCATAGCTTTAACTATTCGGATCTTTGTTGGCAAGGTGATGTCTCTGCTTTTTAAGATGCTGTCTTAGTTGTGTTATAAAATGAATTTAAAAAATTGGGGGGGGGGAGAAGAAGGCAAAGGGAGGCTGGCTGCCAAGTATCCTGTTCTGACAGTAGCCAACTCAATGTCCCCAAGCAAAGCCCCCAAGCAGGATTTGAGAACCACGGCAATCAGAATTTTCAGCAACTGGTATTCAGAGGTAGACTGCGCCCAGCAGTGGAGGAAGAACACTGCCACCATGGATTTCTTTTATCTGCCCTGAATCTCCCGACCTTCAGC
The DNA here is from genome assembly GCF_964252035.2 of Podarcis erhardii. Lineage (NCBI taxonomy): Eukaryota > Metazoa > Chordata > Lepidosauria > Squamata > Lacertidae > Podarcis > Podarcis erhardii. Next base: position 35,057,106 of record NC_138514.1, on the reverse strand, counting down.
TCCATTGGCTGGCCACGGGTTCGAATGTTACGAGAGGCAAGGAAAGCTTTTCTCTGCCTAATTTCCCCACACCGATCCATCCTGTTCTCATGTTGTTATGCAAGAGGGAGAGAGAAACGCGTCGTCATAATTCCGTTTCTTGCCAGGATGCAGGTAACTCAACCAAATCTCTCTGCGTCTGGCGTGAATGCATTGATCAACCCGCTCTAGACGTGGAAACAAGGGAACCACCTGGGTCTTCTGAGGAGATCCCCTGCTGCAACTCTGCAGGGTTTGCTTCTCCTCGCTCAAAATCAAGAAGTGCATTCCCAGATCAGAAACAAATTGTCATCTAAGGCTCCCGCAGGCCCAAACTGCTATTTTGCATAGGAGGCTGCCCGGCGCATCTCTGGGTGATACCCTGGGATTTATTTTTTAGTGTGCAGTCAGACACAAAAAACCACTGATCCCTAAGGAGAAGCTGCCACTGATACAGGATGTTAAGCAAGGAGCAAAGCATGCTTTTGTCTGTAATGACTGTTTTGTCTAGCAAAAAAAAACTATAAATAACTTGGCACCATTAAGCTAGATGAAGTGAAATATGAAGATAAGTTAAATTTAAGAAAAGACAAATTTTGGATAATCATTAGGCTAAATTTAAATTTTTAAGGTTTGAACAAACGATATCTAAAATTAGAGACACAACATTGGAAAATTAGATAATAAGAATGGAATTAAGGAGATAAATTGCTGGTTAAATTTTTATAATTAGGAACGCAGGAGCGGGAGATGTGAGGAAGTCCAAAGAAGTTAAGAAAATATGTTTATGATATGTGTTACCTTGTTTCTTTATTTGTATTGTAACTAAAAAAAAACAACCTTTAATAAATATTTATTTAAAAAAAATGTAATGACTGTTTTGAAAATTATCATCGGGTGTGTGATGGGGCATTTGTGCAATTGGGAAATCTACTTTAAAACACAACGCCGTGTCCCTGTTCTTCTCTTCTGCAAGTTCAGCCACACCTCTGAACCTGCTGTGACTCCAAACGTCATGGAATTGCCTGCCCTAGGATGAGGCTGCCCGTTGCACCCCTGCACGAATCCCTGCTCCAGGATTCCTGTCTCCCAATCCAGAAGCACTCCCAAATTAGCATCCTGGGGCAACATAGAGAGGTTGGTGTGTTCCTTTTGGGGAGAGGAGCCTATGATCTTGGACACAGTCTGTTAAATGGATGTAGGAGTCGAGTATGCCCTGGAATTCAATGTTGGAAGTCTTTTGATGTTTAAAGAGCATTGTGCGTCTCAAGCATGCAGCCTATGATTCGGTTTGGGAAGCTCTGCTTTCAACAGTTGGGTGGGAGGTTTGTGATGAATACCCAGGAATTCTCCCCTCCCAGACCAGTCCTGAGCTGAATCTTCAAAGGGTTTTCTTTTCAGAGATGAGGAACGATGCACTTCTAAGTGAGGCAACAGCCGTCAGGACTGACCGGTCAGTTGCAACCGCCTCTAAATCTGAAGTCCTCCAGTGTGTGTGTGGGTAACCATTCCACACCCCAGTAAGAGGCTAGCGTGACGCTGTGCTTAGTGTGTTGGGGTCAAGCACGTGAGGCCTGCGTTCAAATCCCGCCACCTTGAAATTCACTGAATGGTCTCCAACGATCCAAGAGGGTCAATTCAGCCAGGACGATAGCTTGTGTCCAGAGGCGGGAAAGGCTTTGCAGCCACGAGGGCCGCATTCCCTTCTAAGCAAGCTTCCGGGGGCCATGTTCCGCTGGTGGGCGGGGCCAGAAGCAAAAGTGGGCGGAGCAATGCATATAAATATTACACACACCTCCGCATCTCTCCAGGCGGTAGGTGTGGTCAAAGACACCTGATAGCCAGATGTAGGGAAGGAATAAAGGTAAAGGGAACCTGACCATTAGGTCCAGTCGTGGCCGACGCTGGGGTCGCGACACTCCTCTTGCTTTATTGGCCGAGGGGGCCGGCGTACAGCTTCCGGGTCATGTGGCCAGCAGGACTAAGCCGCTTCTGGCGAACCAGAGAAGCGCACGGAAACGCCGTTTACCTTCCCGCCGGTGCGGTACCTATTTATCTACTTGCACTTTGACATGCTTACGAACTGCTAGGTGGGCAGGAGCAGGGACCGAGCAACGGGAGCTCAGCCCGTCGCGGGGATTCGAACCGCCGACCTTCTGATCAGCAAGTCCTAGGCTCTGTGGTTTAACCCACAGTGCCACCCAGAAGGGAAGGAATAGTACCGCTCTATTCTGCCTTGGTCAGACCACACCTGGAAGACTGTGCCCTGTTCTGGGCGCCCCAATTTAAGAAGGATATTGACAAGCTGGAATGTGTGCAGAGGAGGGAGACAAAGATTATCAATGGGTGTGGAGACCAAGCCTGATGAGGTGGGTCTGTTTAGCCTGGAAAAGAGGAGACCGAGAGGAGAGACGATAGCCATCTTCAAATATCTCAAGGGCTGTCAGATGGAACAAGCCTGTTTTCTCCTGTTGTAGAAGGTGGGACTCAAACCAACGGCTTCAAGTTTCAAGAAAGGAGATTCTCACTAAACATTACGAAGAATTTTCTGACAACAGGAGCTGTTTGACAGTGGAACGGACTCCCTAAGCAGAGACCATCTGCCACAGATGCTTTAGTTGAAATTCCTGCATTGCAGGGGGTTGGACTAGATGACCACTGGGGTCCCAACTCCACAAAATGTCTGTCCTTCCAATAAACATAAGCCTTTCTTTGGGGATCTGGCTTCGGAAAGATCTTGCTTCTCTTTCCCTGTTCCTTGACGACATTTCCATCCCAACTTTCCAGCAGACAGAGCTGTTCCCAACTTACCCCACATAACATACTGAGCATTCCATAGCTAAAACTTCCTGCCATCTTTCCTATGACTCCGATGGCCGAATTTGCACAAACACAGATCCTTCCCCTCTGGTTCCTAAATTGCAATTATATCATTACAGTGGTACCTCGGGTTAAGTACTTAATTTGTTCCAGAGGTCTGTTCTTAACCCAAAACTGTTCTTAACCTGAAGCACCACTTTAGCTAATGGGGCCTCCTGCTGCTGCCGCATGATTTCTGTTCTCATCCTGAAGCAAAGTTCTTAACCTGAAGCACTATTTCTGGGTTAGCAGAGTCTGAAACCTGAAGCGTATGTAACCCGAGATACCACTGTATATGAATAATACTTATTTTTTTAAGAAGAAAATGTGCCATGAGGAGATTCACTCGCTCAACATATGCAGCCTTTTACAGAGCAAAACCATCTGTAAATTTAACTCAGTATTGCCTACACTGACTGGCAGCCCCTCTCTATAGAGTTTCAGGGGGCCCTACTGCATGCACTGACCTGCAGCAGCTCCCTGGGATTTCAGACAGGGAGCCTTTCCCAGCCCTGGCAGGAGATGCTATTGATGAATGAACCTGCAGCCTTCTGCATGCAAGCTCAGTATTGACTGCACTGACTGGCAGCAGCTCTCCAGAGTTTCAGGCAGCCCTACCCAGAGATGCTGGGGGTTGAACTTGAGACCTTCTGCATGCAAAGCAGATGCTGTGTTGCTAAGCAACAGGAGACATTCCCTACGACTCCCTAAGGATAGATAGTCTCTTGACTGCCTCCCAATCTTCTATTTCATCTGGACAGGAATGTCCCTGCCTTATCCCTGCCCTGCCCTGCCCTTAAACTCCTGTTGAAAGCCTTTGCCCTGCCCTTAAACCAGTGTTGCTGTTCTTAGGGATGCAGGGAGAGAATCCCCTTCCTCCCATGAGCCTTAAGGGGTCCTCTTCCCTCCCCCCCCCCGCAAGCCCCTCTGGATCCCCCAAACAGAAGAGGTAAAAAAGCAAAACTAGAGCAATTGCATTTGCAACCGATCCGGACTGAGGAACCTGGTGCTCTTCAGATGCTGTTGGATTGCAACTCCAAGCAGACAGGAGGGTCAATGGTTAGGGAGTCCAACAACATCGGAGGGCCTTCCAATTTCCCCCGAACCCGCTATATGGGATCCTTCTGTATTGCTAAGGGGTCGAACTGGCCCCGTTTGCCTTTTCCCAAAGCCCGCCCGCCGAGGAGCCCTGTGCAGCTCGTAAGCAGCCGGCTTTGCTCTTCAAAGCAACAGGCAGCCAAGCCTGGATGGAGAAGAGGTTTCTGAAAGTTCGCGCCAGCTGCTCGCTCTCCCTCGATCCCGGCCACGGAGAGCTGGATCCCTCCAGCCTGGGGAGGGAGAGGGAGAAAGGGACAAAGACCCGCCGTCTAGGGGTAGCATCCAATCCGAGGGCTACACACATGGAAGTTAATAGATCGCAGTGTGAGGCTTGTTGAGGCCGGCGGGTCTACTCTGAGTCGGGCTTACGCCGGATCCGACCCGGCTTCCCGCGCCTGCAAGAACTTTGCGCCGGCTTTTCATTCAACTCCATCCGGTTGCATAAGAGGATCCGGGTGGAATGCCTTCCCTTTTCCTCCGCCTCTCCCCCCTCCCCGCACCTCTGGCTTCCCGTCGGTCTCCCTCCCTCTCTCCCCCACCTCGGTGCCAGCCGGTACCTGCCGCTGAGGACGATCCGGTCCTTGAGGCTCCATGCCGGCGCCAGCCAGCGCAGGCTGCGGACGGAGACTGCGAAAAGCCCCGGGAAGAAGAGAGCTCCGAGGGCCAGCGTCTGCCACATCCCTTCCCCGGCTGCCGGCCGCCCAGGCGCTCCGGGGATCTGCTCCGGAGACAGAAGAGGCGCTCGACAACTGGACGCCCGCCTCGAACGCTGTGTTTCTCAACAGCAGGCCGGGCGGCGGCGGCGGCGGCGAAAGAGGAGGTGGAGCTGCCGCCGCCGTCGTCGTCGGGCGGGAGAGACAGAGAGTGATGGAAGGGGCGGGCGGTGGGCCGCCTTCTGCAGCGGCCGGCCCTTCCCTCCCCCTGAGCCGGTAGGAGCGTCAATGTGGGGTGCAGGGAAGTCGAGGAGGAGGAGGATCCTGTGTCGTCCGTCCCCTCGAAATAAATAAATTAAATAAATCTCCCGCCCCCTCGGGGCTGAAGCCTTTGCAAGATCGGTTGCCGCCGCCGCCCCGAACTGATGGAACGCCGGCTGCCTGAACGTTCCGCGGGATGGAACATTGGCTGCCTGAACGTTCCGCGCGATGGAACGCTCGGCGGCCTCAACGTTCCAAACCCCGCCGCGCGAACCGTTCCAACGTTCCACGGAGCTTTGAAGAAGTTGCCCCGCTCCCCAGGAGTGGGCGGGGCCGTAGAGTTCACAGAACGTTGACGGCGCGCTCCGAACCGCGTGGGCTGCGGCCGCCGAGACTTCCGAGGGTTCCACCCCTGTTGCTAACACTCCGTTCCATTTCCCCCGCTGGATAGTTTCCAGGAAAGGGGGTGTACTGGGTGGGTGTTGGGATAGATCGCAGTGTTATTTGGTGCATAACAAGGAAGAGGCGCCTCTGGTGTTGGGCAAACAGGTTTGTAGGCTTATTTCGTTTATTTTTAAATGAATCCACCCCCCGCAACAAGAGCCTCCCTCTAACCTGGCGTGTTTTAGTTTCGTTTTTTAAAACAAGGATGGCTAAGAGGCACTTAAAAGAAGAAAAAAATTACAGGAAAGGGGAGCTTTTTCCAGCCCGAAGGCCGCATTCCCTCATGTTGGCGGGGGCGGGCCAGGACAATGGTGGGTGTGGCTAGGGGCAAAAGGGGGTGGAGTGCTGGATGTGACTGCATTTCAGCAAAGCAAAGTTCTCTACGCACAGCCCTCTCCATCGTCCATTCTCCATCCGGGCAAGAAAGAGACATAAGCACCTTTTAGCGACAAATCCCAGTCGGGCAAAAGCGCCAGAGGAGGGCATGAAGCGTGGCTGGTGGGGGCGTGGCCTACAGAAAAGGGGGCGTGGCCTAAGGAGCATCCGGAAGGCTGTACTGTACAGTGGTACGTCGGGTTACAGACGCTTCAGGTTACAGACTCCGCTAACCCAGAAATAGTGCCTCGGGTTAAGAACTTTGCTTCAGGATGAGAACAGAAATCGCGCAGCCGCGGGGCGGCGGCAGCAGGAGGCCCCATTGGCTAAAGTGGTGCTTCAAGTTAAGAACAGTTTCAGGTTAAGAACGGACCTCCGGAACGAATTAAGTGTGATAGGAATTTTGAGAAAACAAAACAAATTCCTTCCAGTAGCACCTTAAAGACCAACTAAGTCAGTTCTTGGTATGAGCTTTCGTGTGCATGAAGTGTGCATGCACACGAAAGCTCATACCAAGAACTGACTTAGTTGGTCTTTAAGGTGCTACTGGAAGGAATTTGTTTTGTTTTGACTATGGCAGACCAACACGGCTACCTATCTGTAACAGGAATTTTGAGGTTTTAGATATATGGTAATGTTCATAAGTGTACCAACCAAGCACGTACATAGATCAGCACAGGAAGACCGACCTGGAACCATTTTGATTCCTAAACTGAGCAAATGTTTTCCCTGCAAGGTCAAAGTGGGAAACTTCCCCCATTGCCTCTTTCCTCACAAATCCTGTCTTAAGGGCACATTTAAGATATGAATAGGGTGTGAGCCTGTGACCTGGCCCAAGAACTAAGTATTTATCATTACAAAAGACTGGCCAGGCTCCCCAGGCAATCCAGTCAAGTAACCTGCCAGACAGGAGAGAAACAACATTCAAATTTCTGTTTTAGACCGCCTTTTCTGTGATGTGTGCATGATGTTTCTGGGGGTGGTCTTGATCTACAGGGTGGCAATTTCAAAAGTCTTTATAAGGCCTTGCACACCATTTTTCTGGGTTCCTCCTCTCTCCTGCATGTGGGGGAGCACCCTGTTGCAACAGATCAATAAAGATCAAGCAATTTTTGTTTACACAACATAAGTATGTTACCAGAGGTACCACTGTACTTGGCCCCTGGGCCTTAAGTTCCCCATCTGTCCTCCATCCCCCAGGGTTGCCATATTCCAGAAAGGGCCCAGGGCCACCCACTGAGCTTCACAGCTTTCCTGATCCTACTCCGATTCTTTATAACTGCTGTTCTTCTAATCCCTGAAAAGGAGTTGCTTGTGATATCTCCCTTCTTAGGGCTAGGGTGGAAATGGCCCCAGTTAATATTTAAAACTGTTGAGGAGGAAGGCGAAGGCGGGTAAGCTGTCAAGTTCGATTTGGATCTCAAAACCACCTACAGATCTTGCAAAATGTGGATTAGAAGGGAATGGGGAGTCGAAAGGCTGCCTGCTGTGCCAGAGGTCATAGAGTGTAGCCTAGAAAAGGGAATGCTGGAATATAAAACTCTATGCTTCAGGAGGACTGAACGATAGGCACAGGTCTTGCTATCGCTATACAAAAATTCACTTATCCAAATCAGTACCCAAACACACTGCAGGTTCAGATATCCAAACAGCCAGACCTGCATATATATCTTATTTTTTTTGTGTTTTGCTTGTCCATGGCAGCCGTTTCACTAGAAACCACAGCAGGCTGGAGCAAGGGGGAGAGATCAGACAAATAAGATTGCACTTTCCCCTTCTTTCCTGGCTTTTTGCAAGATTTCAGTGGGCTTTGCAGGGTTTTTCTGTCATTTTAGCGTCAAAATTTAAACCTCTGCTACAAACACCACTAATGACAAAGGCTGAGAACCATGAACATGTACTTCTTAATTATGGGTAGGAAAACTAAGGCCCAGGGGCCAGATCCGGCCCAATCGCCTTCTAAATCCAGCCCGTGGATGGTCCAGGAATCAGCTTGTTTTTACATGAGTACAGTAGAACGTGTGCTTTTATTTAAAATGCATCTCTGGGTTATTTGTGGGGCTGTGATAGGAATTTTATGGTCTTAGATATATGGCAATGTTCATAAGTGTACCAACCGAGCACATACATAGATCAGCACAGGAAGACCGACCTGGAATCATTTTGATTCCTAAACTAAGCAAATGTTTTCCCTGCAAGGTCAAAGTGGGAAACCTCCCATTGTCTTTTCCTTCACAAATCTTGTCTTAAGGGCACATTTAAGATATGAATAGGGTGTGAGCCTGTGACCTGGCCCAGGAACTAAATATTTATCACTACAAAAGACTGGCCAGGCTTCCCAGGCAATCCAATCAAGTAACCTGCCAGACAGGAGATAAACAAGGACAGGAGAAAAACAACATTCAAATTTCTGTTTTAGACCGCCTTTTCTGTGATGTGTGTATGATGTTTCTGGGGGTGGTCTTGATCTACAGGGTGGCAATTTCAAAAGTCTTTATAAGGCCTTGCGCGCCATTGTTCTGGGTCCTCTTCCTCTCCTGCGGGTGAGGGGAGCACCCTGTTGCAACAGATCAATAAAGATCAAGCTTACTAGCTGCTTTGCTTCTCAATATTCTCTGGTTGGCCTCTGTTATTCTCTCCTACCAATAGGGAACCTATACAAGGACTCTATATGGGCTCTTGGATACCCCATAAGGGAAAAGGACATTTTTTTTGTTTACAACAGGGCATAGGAATTCATTCATATATATTTTTCCAAAGTACAGTCCAGCCCCCCCACAAGGTCTGAGGGCCCCCTGCTGAAAAAGTTTGCTGACCCCTGTTCTTAGTCAATAAAGGTAAAGGGACCCCTGACCATTAGGACCAGTTGTGGCCGACTGGGGTTGCGGCGCTCATCTCGCTTTAGTGGCTGAGGGAGCCGGCGTACAGCTTCCAGGTCATGCGGCCAGCATGACTAAGCCGCTTCTGGCAAACCAGAGCAGCGCACGGAAACGCCGTTTACCTTCCCGCCAAAGCGGTACCTATTTATCTACTTGCACTTTGACGTGCTTTTGAACTGCTAGGTGGGCAGGAGCTGGGACCGAGCAACGGGAGCTCACCCCTCACGGGGATTCGAACCGCCGACCTTTTGATCGGCAAGTCTTAGGCTCTGTGGTTTAACCCACAGCGCCACCCACGTCCCTTCTTAGTCAATATGGCAACCCATTTTCAAACCTCTTCTCTGCTCACCTCTTTCAAAGCGTTATTTGAGGGATCGAACTCTTGCAAAAGGCCGGCTTTTTACGAGGCAAGCCGTTTTTATAAAACGCAGCCATGAGTTCCTGTGTAGTGTAAACATGGCTGGACAACCGTTGTGGGTGTGCCAATCACGAGAGCCTTGTGTTCCCTCTGCTGAGAAATTCCTGCTTCAGAATCTAGAAGTGGCAAGGCAGGTCGGGCTGTTTCCCATCTCTGGACGACACCACTGTGTTTTGATGCACTGTGCTGATGCCAGCGAGGCCTGGCACGGGCAAGAGAAAACTGGCATCACTTAGACTTCTAAACAACCACCTTTTCTGTTCTTTTAAAAAATTACTCATTTATGTACCTGACTGTTAATTGCTTCTCACGAACATATCTCACAGCAATCTCACAATTGCTTTTAAATTGCAGTTTCATATGCAAAAAACCCCCAATTAAACACAATTCCATTCATTTTTTAAAAAAAATGTATATCAAATTCTCTGTATAGAGACAGTTAAAAACAAGTCCATATATGAAGACAGTTCCATAGATTAAATACAAATTTAATCCAAGGCAGATACATTGTACACACTCCAAATATTTAGAGCTGCACACACACCCCTCCAATAATACTGTATTTTACCCCTTACAGAGCTACAAATCCCAACACGAAAAACAGTTCCCAGTACACTTTGGTGGTGGTGGTGAAATGTGCTTTAAATGTGAGGTGCATGAACAGCCAAAGAAAATATACGTTGGCAGTCAACTATGGTTTTTTTTAATCAAAAGCAGACCCACTTCAAATAATGACAATGGCAAAATTAGACCCATGGACTTCAATGAGTCTGACTTTGTTGAGGGGGTCATTCCTTTCAATGTGCTTACTCTTGAGCAAAGCTTACTCTTGAGCACCACCCATAATTCTGCCTCCAGGAATGTTGTTTCCACACATAGGCAAGCGTAATCAGTTGAAATGAATTTAATTGGGCTGTAGCTGTCACCTCATAGGTCATTGCCCCAATGAGCTTACAAATTGCATTTCGACTATGCCAGGTGGAGTGTGAGAGAGTGACTATGGGCAGAGCTGGCATCCACCTCTGCCATCCTTTGCCAACTCAGCTGATTCCTGCCCTGGATCCACACCCATGGAGAGAAAAAGTTGTTCCAGTGCTGTGAGTAATGCTGGATCTCTGGGCCTCGCTGCCTTGCCAACATCCCGCAACCCCCCCTGAAGTATTGTCCAGAATCAAAATACAGTGGGACCTTGGGTTAAGTACAGTGGTGCCTCGCAAGACGAAAAGAATCCGTTCCGCGAGTCTCTTCGTCTTGCGGTTTTTTCATCTTGCGAAGCAAGCCCATTAGCGGCTTAGCGCTATTAGCGGCTTAGCGGATCAGCTGATTAGCGGCTTAGCGGCTTAGAAAAAGGGGGGGGAGGAAAAAAAACCCGCAGGAACCTGCAAAACATTTTCGTCTTGCGAAGCAAGCCCATAGGAAATTCGTTTTGCGAAGCACCTCCAAAACGGAAAACCCTTTCGTCTATCGGGTTTTCCGTCTTGCGAGGCATTCGTCTTGCGGGGCACCACTGTACTTAAGTCCGTTCTTAACCTGAAACTGTTCTTAACCTGAAGCACCACTTTAGCTAATGGGGCCTCCCGCTGCCACCGCACGATTTCTGTTCTCATCCTGAAGCAAAGTTCTTAACCCGAGGTACTATTTCCAGGTTAGCGGAGTCTGTAACCTGAAGCGTATGTAACCTGAAGCGTCTGTAACCTGAGGTTCCACTGTATAATGAAATAGGTCTTAAGTGCTCCTAGCTATTATACCTATTGCAACCCACCCAATCAGAGGGGTTGAGAAACACTGATTTGCCAAGCTACACATACCATCCTGGCAAGGTAACAATGAGTCCCGGGTGAGGAAACCTGACTAACCTCATGATCACGTCATGTAAGCACTAGGTTCTGCCCTCCTGTTAAATAAAACAGCCGTCCACGCATGAATCAAGCTTTGTCGAACGCCTGATGCCAGCCTGCATGTGGCAGCTCAGAATCCAGCTTGGCAGTTGGTGGGAAGTTTGTGTGTTCAGGCAGAATCACCTATGCTTCCTCCGTTTGTCTCCTGTTTTCCCTTTCTGCCCACTGCTCTGTTGTCTGCCAGTTTCTAAATTGTATGCCTCTTGGGGCAGAGACTTGCTGTCTCCTTGTTTGCAAAGTGCCATGCTGCAACAATGCATCCATTAAATGTAATCTTTGGGGGAAACGTAATCAGATCTTGCCCTAGAGCAAGCCTTACGCAACCCGACGCTTTCCAGATATTTTGGACTACAAAGCCTATGAGCGCCAGCCTCCACCAAGTCTGTTGGGGGGGGAAATAACCCGTCTGATAACCCAGAGAACTTCTGCCAGTCAGTGTTAACAGTACTGAGCTACATGGACCAATAGTCTTACTCAGCTTAAGGCTGTCTTCCTGTGTTGGAGTGGAGCTATGGTAATTCTTCTTCTAGCTTTCACTAGGCGTCCTTATCAGCTACACAAACACTCCAGTTCATTTCACAAGTGACTGTCTCTTTGGTCTCACTGGGATAGGGACAAGAGAGGACTCCTGCATGTTGAGGTCTAGCAACTTGAGCTTGTTTGAACGGGTCCTTTGAATGCGTCCACAGGCTGGGGGGTGAAAGCAAACAGAATAAGGAATATAAAAAGGGCTTAAGTGGCACATAGATGCCAGCCATTCACATTTTGGGAGTGAACCTGCAGTAGGACTACGTCACCCCTGACCATTGACTGGGGCTGATGGGAGTTGGAGTCCATCAACTGCAAGGCCACAGCTTCCATATCCCTGGTCTAAATATATAATAATCCAGATACCAGTCTCCCACCCACCCCCTAAAAGAAACCTTTGCAGGAATAATTAGTTGCAATTATTCAAACCTGATTACAGCAGAAATCTTTGTGGCACAAAAACTTGGTTAGGGACACGAGCGATTCCCACTCACTTACAATTTTCCGGCTAATGTTAGTGCACTCTTAACTCCCACCCACTGATAATATTCTGGAAACAGTGGTGGAAGTTTTAATCTAGGGCCCAGACACGACAATTTCAGCCCTCCTTCGCACCCCATATAGTTCTTGAGCTGATGTGATAAAGCCAGACATGTCTTTCTAATTACTGTATTTTTTGCTCTATAAGACTCACTTTTTCCCTCCTAAAAAGTAAGGGGAAATGTGTGTGCGTCTTATGGAGCGAATGCAGGCTGCGCAGCTATCCCAGAAGCCAGAACAGCAAGAGGGATTGCTGCTTTCGCTGCACAGCGATACCTCTTGTTCTGGCTTCTGAGATTCAGAATATATTTTTTTCTTGTTTTCCTCCCCCAAAAACTAGGTGCGTCTTGTGGTCTGGTGCGTCTTATAGAGCGAAAAATACAGTAGTTTATTTTCATTTCCTACCTCCACCCTTCCTTGCCCTGAATTAGTACACACCCAGCAACAAAGCCATCTTTGACTCAGGAACACCATGGGAACACCAACAAGGAGGAAACTACATTCCAAGTATATTAATTTATCCAATCGGGACTGGAGCCTCGAGTGGTGAGATGTGATGGGTGTGACTTAAATATTTCACTCTCTTTTTTAATTATTGCTTCAGGACAGGGACATCCCAGGTTCAGTCCTCAGCATCTGCAGGCAGAGCCAGATGTGCATGAATTAAGTGGCCAAATTTAATGATTTACTCAGTTGCTTCAAGAAAGCAGCTGAACTGACATGGCAATCTAAGACAGTGTTCCTCCACCTTGGCTTCCAAGATTTATCATCACCGTCACCTAAACTTATCATCACCGTCACCGTCAACTAAATTTGTATTCCACCTTTCATTTGTAGATCTCAGGATCGTTCATAGCTTAAGATAAAGTAAAGGTAAAGGGACCCCTGACCGTTAGGTCCAGTCGTGGCCAACTCTGGGGTTGCGGCGCTCATCTCGCTTTACTGGCCGAGGGAGCCAGCGTACAACTTCCAGGTCATGTGGCCAGCAGGACTAAGCTGCTTCTGGCGAACCAGAGCAGCGCACGGAAACGCCGTTTACCTTCCCGCCGGAGCGGTACCTATTTATCTAGGTGCTTTTGAACTGCTAGATTGGCAGGAGCAGGGACCATGCAACGGGAGCTCACCCCGTCGCGGGGATTTGAACCGCCGACCTTCTGATTGGCAAGTCCTAGGCTCTGTGGTTTAACCGACAGCGCCACTCGCGTCCCAGATAAAGTATACAGACACAAAATACAAGATAAAAACAAGAACAATAAACCTCCTGGACTACATCTCTCACCGTCCATCATAATTGGCCAGCTTAAACAATGGTCAGTGTTATAAGAATTTTAAGGTCTCAAATATAGAATAAATCTTCATAAACGCACACATATCCAAATATATGAACCATGAGTCTGAAATAGCAATCTTGAAGCCATTTTGACTCTCCCAATGACCTCAAATGTTCCTCTGCAGTAAGGCAGAAAGCCTTCCCATTGTCTTTTTGCTTGCAAATCCTGTCTTAAGGGCAAATTTGTGTCTGAATAGGGTGAGCCTGTGACCAGGACTCAGGAACTAACGTAATAACCATCACAAAAGAATTGCCAGACTGCCCAGGTAATGCAATCAGTGACCATTATCAGGTGTCCTGGTGGGCAGGATTTCTGCCTCTTGTGATGTGTGTATGATGTTTTGGGTGGTGGTCTTGGGCTACAGGGTGGGCAATTTCAAAAGTCTATATAAGGGCATGGGCACCATTGTTCTGGCTTCTCGTCCCTCCTGCGTGTGGTGAGGGGGGTCCCTGTTTCAACAGTTCCTTTAATAAAGACCAGGCTTCCTAACCACTTTGCTTCTCAATACTCTGGTTGGCCTCTATTATTTCTCCTACCAATAGAGAAACCCACTTACGGGCTCTGGAATACCCCATAAGCGAAAGGGAGCAGTTTTTCTTATAACAGGGATGATGGGAAATGTAGTCCAACAGCATCTGGAGGTCCAAGGCTGCTTTTATCATCTTGACCATCATGGTCATGGCAACCGCAGGAAATAATAATCCTATACAGTGGTACCTCGGGTTAAGTACCGTATTTTTTGCACCATAACACTCACTTTCTTCCTCCTAGAAAGTAAGGGGAAATGTCTGTGCGTTTTATGGAGCAAATGCCTGCGGGTGGCGGGGGGGGATCTGCTGCAGTCATGAGCAGATGATCCATGGTTCCCCTTCCTTCCCTCCTCCGTGGTTACAAAGCATGGATCCACATGGATCCTCAGGATTTTTGCATTGGGCTACTCCAAACTCACTGTCAGATCACATGTCTGTGGCCACAGCATGAACCACAAAAATCATATATCCACTATTTCGTTTAGAATTTGTTTTTTCTTGTTTTCCTCCTCTAAAAACTACGTGCGTGTTATGGTCTGGTGCGTGTTATAGAGCAAAAAATACGGTACTTAGTTCGTTCCGGAGGTCCGTTCTTTTTTTATTATTATTATTAAAATTTTTATTACATTTTCAATTTACAGAAAAAAGAAAAAAGAGAAAGAAAAAGCGATCCAACTTTCAAAATGCATTTTTACATTATTAACTGGACTTCCCCACATCTCCCTCACCCTGCGTTCTTTGCAATAAACATGTCAGCAAATTATTACCTTATTTCGTGTCTTATTTGTATCTTTCAAAATATTTTACTTCTAGTTCCGGAGGTCCGTTCTTAACCTGAAACTGTTCTTAACCTGAAGCACCACTTTAGCTAATGGGGCCTCCTGCTGCTGCCGCATGATTTCTGTTCTCATCCTGAAGCAAAGTTCATAACCTGAGGTAACATTTCTGGGTTAGCGGAGTCTGTAACCTGAAGCGTCTGTAACCTGAGGTACCACTGTACTCTGGTTGTTGTTGGCATTCGTCTGTCTCAAGAGACAATGGAGTCTGCCTTCGGGGGTGAAGTCAGATTGCTGTGCTAGCAGCACTGAAGTGACCTCCCTGGGGTGCAAGTCTGGGCAGTGGGTCTGGGGGTGCTGGGCTGGCCAGACGACAAGACCCCCACTCTCAGCCTCGCTGAGGTGGCCCAAAGGAAATTGGAGCAAGATGTTGGGCATCAACTCGGCTGCAGGAGTTGCCAGAAGGAGGCATACAAGACAACCATCCAACCGTCTCAGGGACTCCACTCTGAAATTTGTGTACGGTTTACTCCTTAGCCTTTTCTTCTCCCAAATATATCCTGCAGGGCAGCGGAGGTTTAGGATCAGAGTTTTCCTTCTCCAAGATGGGCTCCCTTCCCAGGTGGACGAGCCCCATCTGCCTCTCACTTCCCTCTGCAGCACGTGCAGAAACAGTCTTCTTGATCTTGACGGATGGACCCACTATTGCTCTTGTCCATTCATTCCGCAGGAGCCTGTCTTTGTATGCAGACGAGCTCCCTAATTCACCGAGGGTTTGAGACCCATTGGCCACCCTCACCTGGTTGAGCCAGCCAGTTTGAAGCCATTTCCTGGCATGTTGCTGCTGCCGAACAGTGGCGTAGCGTGGGTTGTCGGCACCCGGGGCAAGGCAAGTAATTTGCGCCCCCTAACCCGGGGCAAGGCAAGTAATTTGCGCCCCTAACCTGCCGCCGCTGCCAGCTTCTTCTTGCTGCTGCCTGGGCTGGGGTATTTACGGTAAGGTAGCCACGGCGGCGACGGCGGGTCCGTGTCAGGTGATCTGAGGCGAGTTGCCGCTGGCGCTGCCGCCCAAACGACGCCGCTTGCCCAGAGGAGGAGGAGGGCATAGAGGCGAGGAAAATGCAACATGGCCCAGCTGCTGCAGCAGCAGCAGCGGCGGCGGGGCTGTGAGGAGGGGCTGCCTGGCGCGCCCTCCGTGGCCCTGATGCACGGGGACCGCGGCGAGCGCTGAGAGCCGCTGCCTGCCGGACGCCTTCAGCCCGGACATGCCACAGCTCGTCAGTTCCGCGAGACATGGGCTCTGCTACAGCCTGCGCCCGAGGCTCTTCGGCGACTCTGGAGGCAGCGAGCGCGCCCCCCCAGATGTTGCGCCCAGTACGGCTGGCCCCCCCTGCACCCCCCACGCTACGCCACTGCTGCCGAATGCTGACAGCTTCCAGGAGCCACAGGTGAGTTCTGAGGGCAGGGTGGGGACAACCAAAGGTGGACAAATGACCCCAGAAGGAGCATTGAATTTATTTATTATAAATTTATTTATTTGTAATAATAATAATAATAATGATAATAATTTTAAAAAATAAGGTGTCCTCAGCAGAGGCACAAACTCTCCAGTAATCATCATCATCATCATCATACTAATAATCATAACAATCATAATAATATATACCCTGCCCAACTGGCTGGGTTTCCCCAGCCACTCTGGGCAGCTCCCAACAAAAGATTAAAAATACATTAAAACATCAGTCATTAAAAACTTCCCTAAACAGGGCTGCCTTCAGATGTCTTATAAACGTCAGATAGTTGTTAATTTCTTTGACATCTGGTGGGAGGGTGTTCCACAGGGCGGGCGCCACTACCGAGAAGGCCCTCTTCCTGGTTCCCTGTAACTTCACTTCTCGCAATGAGGGAACTGCCAGAAGGCCCTCAGCGCTGGACCTCAGTGTCCGGGCTAAACGATGGGGGTGGAGACGCTCCTTCAGGTCTACTGGGCTGAGGCCGTTTAGGGCTTGAAAGGTCAGCACCAACACTTTGAATTGTGCCTGGAAACGTACTGGGGGCCAATGTAGGTCTTTCAGGACCGGTGTTATATGGTCTCAGCGGCCACTCCCAGTCACCAGTCTAGTTGCCACATTCTGGATTAGAGGTCTGCATTCTGGACCTCTATACGCTGGTACAATATTGAAAAATATTGTTGACCAAAATATGTCTTTACATTTAAATAACAACAACAAATTAAAATAGGTACCAAAAACTTTGAAAAGAATAAAGTCAAATATATTTTGAAATACAAATGGTTAAGAGAATTAATACATTCAAAAGCATCCAGATAATTAAAAAAATCAAACCATCCAATTAAACCACTGTAATTTAGCATACAAGCCTCAGTAACATTTATCATCAGCTTTTGGGCCCCCACTGCAAATCGTGTAACTGTCTGTCACGAATTTGTCAGAATCAGACAACAAATATGTGATTTCTGTTTGATCACCACCATCAGGTATCTTAACTATGTCAGAAAAAAAACTTTGCCCTTGGTTCAGAATACAAGCAGCAGTGTATAAATTATGATAAAGATCTTCAGCTGCTTGGGCAATAAACATCGGCGCTGTTCTACTGGAATTTTTTCTGCAACATGCCTCTAAATATTCTGACGGCGTCATCTGAAGCCACAAAGCCAGAAATGCTTTCTAAATGAACTAATCGGTAAATCATGTAGGTAAATCTCAAATCCGTGTGATAATTTAAGAAAATGTAATTGTGACAAGAACGGTTTATGGAATGCTTGTAGATCTCGCTGAGCATAGAAATAACCCAGCTTATTTTATATATATATATATATATATGAATCTGAGTGAGGGCTTGTTTTTAAGAACCTGCAGAAGTATATCAAAAGCAAACATTTGCTCTTCACAATTTGCTACCCAAATAGTCTCTCTGTGCAGCTGTAGCTTCCATATTAAGAAGTTTAAAACAATACATAAACAAAACCATTAAAATAGAAGACTGTACTGGCAGAATTCCAGTCTCCGCTTTAATACTAGCTGCCGGTGGGCAAACCAAGTAATATTTTGAGGATTTTGTTTTGAATAATTTCCAGTTGACTGGAGGGTCAGATTCCCCAAACTACATTGACCTGGAGTGACTTTTCTTCAGACAGTTTCGTACCAGCCAAAGAGACTTATTATTTTTAGTGATGGTTCCGCTCCTTAATTTAGATCAGCCTTCCCCCAACCTGGTGCCCTCCAGATGGTTTCAACTACAAATCCCATCAGCCATTGTGGCCAATAGGTAGGGATGATGGGAATTGTAGTCCGTCAACATCTGTAGGGCACTGCGTTGGAAAGGGTTTACATCAGGTGTCCCCAAACTCGGTCCTCCAGCTGTTTTGGGACTACAACTCCCATCATCCCTAGCTAACAGGACCAGTGGTCATGGATGATGGGAGTTGTAGTCCAAAACAGCTGGAGGGCTGAGTATGGGGATGCCTGGTTTACATCATTATTTATTGTTGTTGCTGCTGTATATCATGACACATCTTAATAAACTACTGGTAGAGGGCTCAATGCATTTAGCCATTATCTACCTTTATCTCTCCTGATTCCTGACTTAAAACTCATACTCTGGGATTTACTAAAGGAGTAAATCTGCTGGTTCTGGGTCTCTATGAGTGATTACTCCCCCAGGTTACAGATCTGCTTGGGGAGATATCTTAGGAGCCAAGAGAGACCACAGACAGCGTATTTCCGCTCTGTGAAGCATATCCCTGAATGGAGAGGAACACGCTAATTTCAGGAGATGAAGCTGTGTTGTAGTGGAGGGGGATTGTAGGCCCAGAAAGTAATATGGGCTGGCACGCCAGGCTAATTGACGGACCCCCTTGCCTTGGCAACTGAATGCAGAGATAATGACATTTCCAAGTTCATTTGTGGCAGATTAGCATAGGCTCAGAGAGTGAGAAAAAAAGAATCAAGAAGCTAGGTACTACTTTTTCTTTTCTTTAATGCGGTTCCTACTTCACACCAGCTGCTCAGATGGTGATGCTTCTTTGCAAGACCCTTTCAATGTCTCATTAAACGCTAAAGGTTGCATTTTGTCAGAATGAAGCTCTTCTGTCAAAGCTCAAATGTGTTTTACGAGCTGAGTAAGTAAACACCACTGACTCCCGGGAGATTGCAGTCGTGCTGATCGCAATAACAGCTGGGTATTGTGAGGCCTTACTGCTGTTTCGGGGAGTGTGTGTGAATGATAACCCATAAATACAGCTGCCTGAATTTTTTAGAGCATCCTTGGGGTATGTGCGAGAGGCTATATATTTTAGCTTTCTCTCCCTCTCTCCACTTCTAGGATGAATCTATAAACATTCCTGTTTGTTCACCGGGGCATTTCCTAACTGAAAGACATTGTTCCTGGCAACCTGCAATTATTAACTGCGAGAGCAAACAATTGGCTTTGTTCTTAAGTTTTAATCACCAACACGCTTCCTGCCCTGGGCTCCTTGAGGAGGAAGGGCGGGATATAAGTCAAATATACATAAATAAAAATAATAATGCAGAGCAGCCGCCAAAACCATATAACATTGGTCTTGAAAGACCTACATTGACTCTCAGTACGTTTCCGAGTACAATTCAAAGTGTTGGGGCTGACCTTGAAAACCCTAAACGGCCTCAGCCCAGTATATCTGAAGGAGCATCTCCACCCACATCATTCTGCCCAGACACTGAGATCCAGCGCTGAGGGCCTTCTGGCGGTTCCCTCCCTGCGAGAAGAGAGGTTACACAGAACCAGACAGAGGGCCTTCTCAGTGGTGGCGCCTGCCCTGTGGAACGTCCTCCCATCAGATGTCAAGGAGATAAACAACTATCTGACTTTTAGAAGACACCTGAAGGCAGCCCTCTTTAGGGAAGCTTTTAATGTTTGATGTTTTATTGTGTTTTTAACCTTTTGTTGGAAGCCCCCCAGAGTGGCTGGGGAAACCCAGCCAGATGGGTGGGGTATAAATAATAAATTATTAGTATTAGTATTAAATTATAATAAGCTGCCACGGCGAGTCCCTATACTTCAGAATTTGCCACAACGCCACTGAGATCAAAGTACTCACAAAGGCAGAAGAGCAGTGTTTGGTTAAGACGCTGGCAACCCTTGCCGGCAGAGGGAGGCCAGTTCCAGATTCTGAAGTGGAGAAAAGGTTTGTAATAATAATAATAATAATAATAATAATAATAATAATAATAATAATAATAATAATAATAATTTATTATTTATACCCCGCACATCTGGCTGAGTTTCCCCAGCCACTCTGGGCAGCTTCCAATCAAGTGTTAAAAACAATACAGCATTAAATATTAAAAACTTCCCTAAACAGGGCTGCCTTCAGATGTCTTTTAAAGAGAAGATAACTACTTATTTCCTTCGCATCTGAAGGAAGGGCGTTCCACAGGGCGGGCGCCACTACCAAGAAGGCCCTCTGTCTGGTTCAAGGTGGAGCAAGGTGCTTCTGTAGCTACCGGAGCTGTAACTTCGCCAAAGGTTATTGTGCGGCATGTGAGGGCTTGCATGAAGCAGCTGGATGTATTTGGAAATTTTCTATAAAGAGACGTCTCCCTGGAGCAATGTGAGGTGTTTGGGTTTTGAAAAAAACAACACGTACAGACAAATACCAGAAGCAGTAAGCGCAATCATGGCTGTGGCGTAAGGAAATTGGAAGAGCTTGGCTGCAGGAACAGGGTCAAAGGGAGCCCATATATTCCAGGGTCCTGTTCTCACAGTGGCCCCCCAGATGCCCCCAAGCAGGACCTGGGGGGCCGCGGCAACTCTCCCTGCTTGTGATTCAGAGGCCTATTGCATCTGAAAGTGGAGCAGGCAGAACGCAGCCATCATGGCTGTTGCAGAATAATTAAAGGTTGGCTTTTGCTGCCCAGTTCCCCAAGGGACTGAGTCCCCAAAGTCCATGATTGGCCAGAGAAGAATGGATGGAGGTAAAATCCAGCGAAAGCAAGGCAGATCTTTATTTTTCTGTTGCAACAGAGTCCCTCCACCTCCTTGCAAGGAGGTGAGAGACCCAGAACAAAGATGTGTTGGAAGTAAAGACTTTCGGCACTGTCCATTCCCTTAGCCAAAGACCACCCTAAGAAGCGTCATACATGCATCAAAGAAATGTCTACCGCAGACATTTGAGAGGGTGGCTTCTCTCCTGCCTGCCAAGATAAGTGTTTTACTGATTGCATTACCTGGGCAGTCTGGCAATTCTTTTGAGATGGTAAATCTGGGCTAGCCATTTGTCCTCCTTTTCCAGGACATGTCCCCTTTTTCACGGGTATGTAAAACAAGAGTCGGGATGCAGGTGGCGCTGTGGGTTAAATCACAGAGCCTAGGACTTGCTGATCAGAAGGTCGTTGGTTCGAATCCCCGCGACAGGGTGAGCTCCCTTTCCTCGGTCCCTGTCCCTGCCCACCTAGCAGTTTGAAAGCATGTCAAAGTGCAAGTAGATAAATAGGTACCGCTCTGGCGGGAAGGTAAACGGCGTTTCCGTGTGCTGCTCTGGTTCGCCAGAAGTGGCTTAGTCATGCTGGCCACATGACCCGGAAGCTGTACATCAGCTCCCTCGGCCAGTAAAGCGAGATGAGCGCCACAACCCCAGAGTCGGCCCAGACTGGACCTAATGGTCAGGGGTCCCTTTACCTTTTTAAAACAAGAGTCATCATAGCAATCCATAGTTAAAAGTAGAAGTCAGCAAATGTGTCCTCTTTTTTACTCTTCAAAACATGGCAACCCTAGAAATACCTTAGTTCTTGAATCCAGGTCACTGTCCCACCCTATTCATACCCAAATATGCCCTTTAAACAGAATTTGAAGGATTTGAAAGTGTAAGAACTATTGAGAAAGGTTTCTCTTCTGCAAAGGAAAGATTTAGAGTGATTAGGAGAGCCAGGGTGGCTTTTTGGGATTGTTCTGTGTGCTAAAAATAATGTGTAAACTTCTCAGGGAGTATTTCCTAAATTTTGAAGGGTTGGTTTCCTGTGGAGTGTGTATTTGCTATGTGTGTGTCCCCTAAATATTTATAACAGTGGCTGTGAAGGATGGGCATAAATGCCCTCTTCAGCCTGTGAGATAAGAAAATAGCAATTTATAGTAGTAGTAGTCGTAGTAGTAGTAGTAATAATAATAATAAATTTATTTATACCCCGCCCTTCCCGGTTCAGAAAACTGGGCTCAGGGCGGCAAACAACAAATTTAAAACACTTAATTGATGCAACAAAAAACAGCATAAAATACAGTATAAAACATGAATTACAATAAATTCAGAATTCAAAAATCAATTTAGGGGGGAAATCCATCCAATAAACCTCCAATTTATTGTAGAAGGACAAGCAACTGCATCTATCATGGAGCAGCTTTGAAGTGATAAGGATATAAAAAGGATATAAAGGTTTATTCAAAATGTGGCAAGCTTCCCCATTACACAAACATTTAGCCAAGAATATAAAACCTACAGAAGCTAATAGCTAAATTCTAATTACCCATTAATACATACAAAAGAAGAAGAGTTGCCGGGGGAAGTAAAAATCCAGCCAGATTCAGAGGAGTATAACGTACCTATATCAGGAGGTCTGACATAATGCCCAGGCACATTGCAGTAATAAATCAAACCAGCACAGGGCTAATTTCACCTGGGCAAGGTAAATTCTTGACTGTGGCTAGCAGCCATTGGCAGGGGACCTCAGATTCCTGTTTGGCTACAGGTGGCCTTGGTCAAGCGATACATCTTGTCTCTGCTGACTCTTGTGCTGCTAAGCCACTGGCTCAGCCACTGAGGGGTTAACAGTTATGTTGCTGCTAAAGGCAGAAGAGCGGGTGGAGGCCATAAAAGTTGGCAACCCTGAGGCCCATCATTTTAAGTGGCACCCTCTGCTGCATCCCACAGGACTTGCGCCAGAGGGCGTGACACAACGGCTGGGAACCGCAGTGAGGGAGAGTGATCGCGTGTTCAGGTCCTGTTTGTGGGTTTCCTCACAGGCATTTGGTCAGACGCTGTGAGAACAGGATACTAGACTGGATGGGTCATTGTCCTAATTGTTTAAGAAAAACGGCTCCCTTTCGCTTATAGGGTATTCCAGAGCCTGTGCAGAGTCCTTAAGTGTGTTCCCTATTGGTAGGAGAAATAATAGAGGCCAACCAAAGTATATTGAGAAGCAAAGCAGCTAGGAAGCCTGATATTTATTGAAGGAACTGTTGCAACACACAAAGGAGGGATGAGAACCCAGCCAGAACCAAGGTGTGCAAGCCCTTATATTTGTTGTTGTTTAGTTGTTTAGTCGTGTCTGACTCTTCGTGACCCCCTGGACCAGAGCTCACCAGGCACTCCTGTCTTCCACTGCCTCCTGCAGTTTGGTCAAACTCATGCTGGTAGCTTCGAGAACACTGTCCAACCATCTCGTCCTCTGCCGTCCCCTTCTCCTTGTGCCCTCCATCTTTCCCAACATCAGGGTCTTTTCCAGGGAGTCCTCTCTTCTCATGAGGTGGCCAAAGTCTTGGAGCCTCAACTTCACAATCTGTCGTTCCAGTGAGCACTCAGGGCTGATTTCCTTCAGAATGG